>NC_084732.1:75163185-75275685 GCF_033978785.1 Entelurus aequoreus | reverse complement strand
CCTTCTAAAATTTGGTGGGTGCGGCTTAAAAACCGGTGCGCTCTACAGCCCGGAAAATACGGTAAGTTCTTAAATGGCAATTTTCACCTGTGGAAGTGTAGCCAAGTTTGTGTTTAAACACAGTTTCGTGTTTAAACACACACAGCAGACATTTGAGCGCCGACTTTTAATAAGCGTCTTGAGCATTCCAGTAATAAAACTACTGTATAGTTACATTTTGGTGCAGATCCAATGCTCTCTGCCCCCAAGACATAACCTTTCTACTTAGCATTTTATTTCTCCCACCTCTCTTCTACTAATCTCTCATCCTACTATTGAGAGCAGTTTAACTCTGCTAAGTAGTCGGCAACTTGGACCTTAAGGCAGATGGAGGCTGTGGCCGATGGGACCAAACATGCAGCGATGTCCAAACGCAGAAATTATCCAAAACCCAAAACACTGGAAAACAAATGCAAGGGAAAGAACACACACCTCCAAGGTTTGAACCAGGAAGAGGGCTAATCACAATGATTGAATGATTAACTAACCGTGACACGCAGCGTCTTTCGGATTTAACACTGAAATAGAGCAATGGATTTTTACGACTAAAGTTTTAAAAAAGAAAGAAAAAATGTATCATTTCATTCTACAACTAATTTTTTAAACATCACACAATGCTTTTCTTTTAGAGGAAGTTATATTTTGTGTTTGGTTGTTTGTTTTAAATGCTGCTATTTTAACTGTTTTTTAATACATAAACAAGGTTAATAGTTTTTTTTTTAGCACTTTGCCTTTCTTTTTTTTTTTAAATAGACAACATTGTATTAGTAATTGTATCTTTTGTAACAGCTGAATGAGCAGCACAGTTACAGTATAAATAAATATTTATGAATTAATTAGTAATCTTTGTTGTCTGTAAGCACAAGCCTATAATAACTCAAGCTGCATTTAGAAGTTTATGGAAAAACAAGAGACATTAAATATGTGGACGCTTTATTATCCGATTAGTCGACTAATCGTTAAGATAATCGTTGACTAATCGACTATCAAAATAATCGTTAATTGCAGCCCTACTATCTACTATCTCAATACACATACATACATACATACATAAATACATACATACATACATACATATGTGTGTGCATATAAATAATATATGCACGCACGCACACACACGCACGCACGCACGCACACACACACACATATATGTATATATACTGTATTTAAATATATGCACACACATACACACGCACACACACACATGTATAATATATATATATATATATATATATATATATATATATATATATATATATATATATATATATATATATATATATACACACAGTATATATATATACACACACACACATATATGTATATATACTGTATTTAAATATACACATTATATATATATACACACTTATATATACTGTTATATTTATATACACTGTTATATACAGTATACTGTTATATTTACAGTATATATACTGTTTTACATATATACACTGTTATATACACTACCGTTCAAAAGTTTGGGGTCACCCAAACAATTTTGTGGAATAGCCTTCATTTCTAAGAACAAGAATAGACTGTCGAGTTTCAGATGAAAGTTCTCTTTTTCTGGCCATTTTGAGCGTTTAATTGACCCCACAAATGTGATGCTCCAGAAACTCAATCTGCTCAAAGGAAGGTCAGTTTTGTAGCTTCTGTAATGAGCTAAACTGTTTTCAGATGTGTGAACATGATTGCACAAGGGTTTTCTAATCATCAATTAGCCTTCTGAGCCAATGAGCAAACACATTGTACCATTAGAACACTGGAGAGATAGTTGCTGGAAATGGGCCTCTATACACCTATGTAGATATTGCACCAAAAACCAGACATTTGCAGCTAGAATAGTCATTTACCACATTAGCAATGTATAGAGTGTATTTCTTTAAAGTTAAGACTAGTTTAAAGTTATCTTCATTGAAAAGTACAGTGCTTTTCCTTCAAAAATAAGGACATTTCAATGTGACCCCAAACTTTTGAACGGTAGTGTATATGGTTTTATATTTACATACCGTATTTCCTTGAATTGGCGCAGGGAATATAGTATTCGCACGTCTAGAATTACTGCCTGGTCAAACTCGTTTCTCAAAATAATTAACGCATGCTTGGCCTTATCGCCGGTTCATTATGAACGCCGGGTCAAACTCATTTCGCAAAATATTTAGCATATGGCTAGAACTTCCACCGGGTCAAATTCGTTACGTCACAAGTAACGCTTTACCTGTCCTCATTTTCAAAATGGAAGAAGCTGCTTTCAGTAGTTTGCAATCGCACAAAGGAAAAAAGATAAAGAGCTATTCAGTAGGATTTAAGGTCCAAGCTATTGAATACCGGTACAGTATGCTAAAAAGAACAGTAAGCAGCTATGTTTTATTAATGTACCGTAGCTGCGTGTGTCAAACAATGTATGAATCATTAAATGACTCCCGCATCCTGGTGGTAGAGGGCGCTGCCGCGCTAGTGATCCTTCTTGCGACTTCCGGTACTGCAGAAGAAGTGACAACACGCAGCAACAGATTTTTTTTTCTTTTTTTTTCTCTCGCCTGAACTTTTAACATGGAGGATTACATACCGGTATCTAAAATAAAACAGTTTTCTAAACTGGACTTTCAATCGAAGCAGGAGGTAATAATTAAAGGAATATCTCCATCGAGACAGAGAGACTTTTAAAACTGAACAGACTTCTATAACCAAGTTATCGATGCTTTTGGTCAGAAGGAGCTGCAAATGGACTCCATTTATAAGTACAGGTAAGACCATAATAAAGTTTTTTTTATTAAATGTGCTTTTCATGATGGTATGCTTACATCACACTCAAAGCGCACGCCTAAATTTACCGCATTCCTTTTGGTAAACGCCGGAGTGAGAAGAGGTTTTAAAATAATTACCGCATGCACGGCCATCCCGCAGGCTTCTGGTAAACGCCGGAGTGACAGGAGGTTTTAAATTAATTAACGCCCCTGCGGCTATTCAAGGAAATACGGTATACTGTTTTACTGCTATATTCTTATTTAAGTGGTATTTACATTGACAGTCGTAATGGATATACTAAACGGGTGCAAATATTACTGGAATTCAATAACTTTTTCTCCCATCTTTGACTGTTGGAGGAAAATGTGCTACTCGGTTACTGTGGATTAACCACATAATGGAGTTGTAAACGTAATTTTAACCGAGTTTTATAATACTGTACGATTGCAAAAATGCCATGAACAACAAATATTTTGCTCAACTGTGAAACACTCAAATGTGCTGAAGAAGTGCAAAGTGATAGGATTTAACAACAACTTGGATTAAGTTAAGTTCATACGAATACCTTTCCTCTAGAAGCTTGTCTTTAAACATCCATCGAACACGCGGTGTTGGGAAAGCGGTGGCCACGCAGGGCAGGAGGATGCTGGTACCTAGCACTTTAGTCGCAGGCGCAGGCTGCATAAGGAACTCCAGCTTCCTCTCGTCTCCGGTTTCTGGAATGAGGAAGGGGGGGAGAGTGTAGGTTATGGCTGAGGTTAAACTTGGAATGAGTTAGTGAGCCACAGTGCCATCCTTCACAAGAACAGGGTCGTTGGGCTAAAAAAAAAACGTCAAAAGCTCTCCTGTGCTAGGCACAGTTGTTTTTGACACCAAAACCGAGAGCGGTTGGATGAAAAACGTCCATGGTGAACACCGGACGCTCATTTGTGCTCTGTAAATCCAAGTGACAAGAGTTGTTGTAGCAACCGGTAATAACCAAAACGTCTCTATGTATTTATGACCTCACTGGATGTTTTAATTAGATCCAAATAGTCTGGAAGCAAAGGAAAATAAAATAAAGAACCAAATAAGTAAGTGTAGAAGTGCCTTAAACTAAGTATGGGTACATTCCACATTTTAACCAATTCCTGGTGGCGGGGAATGGATACCGGTACTCAATGGTACCAATTTCCAGTACTTTTGTGTGTTCATGTAGTATTAAATGTTATTTGTTTAAATCTCAATTTTGTTGTATTTTATTTTCTGAGGTCTTATTTGCCAGAATGCATTAATTTCAGTTTGTCCTTGGTATGTTGCCGTAGTCAGAAAGTAGTCTGGCATTAAATTGAACGTGTCAGTCTTGTCTTTTGTTGAGCCCTACCAAGTGTTTGTCCTGTAAGTGTTTGATTGTAACATGCATTTTGGTTGTAGTTTTGATTACCACATTTGAAGCTGTTGAAATCGCCATGTAAAATCGCTGATGCTAATCTGTAGCATGTATATGACATAGTCCGGGGGTCTGCAACCCGCGGCTCTCGAGCCGCATGCAGCTCTTTAGCACCGCCCTAGTGGCTCCTTGGAGCTTTTTTAAAAATGTAAAAAGATGGGGGAAAAATATATTTGTTGTTTTAATTATGTTTTTGTAGGAGGACAAACATGACACAAACCCTCCTAATTGTTAGAAAGTAAATAAGTAAGTAAGTACATTTTATTTATAATGCGCTTTTCACAGATAAAATCACAAAGCGCTGTACAAAACATAGGTAAAGTAAAACAACAATTCAATTTAGAAGAACAGGGGCAACATCATAAAAAGGTTACAAGGTGGATTAAAAATGATAATTAAAAGGTGCATAAACTAAAAGCTTTACTAAAAAGAGAAGTTTTCAAATGTTTCTTAAAAGTTTCAACAAAGTCAAGATCAAGTCAAGAAAGCCCACTGTTTATTTTGTTTGTGTTTATGCTTCACTGATGACAGTATTTGACGAGCGCCGTTTTGTCCTACTAATTTCGGCTGTCCTTGAACTCACCGTAGTTCGTTTACATGTACAACTTTCTCCGACGCTGCCACAGAAAGACATGTTTTATGCCAGGTCTCATTTTGTCCACCAAACCTTTAAAGCTGTGCGTGGATGCACAAAGGTGAGCTTTGTTGATGTTATTGACTTGCGTGGAGACCTAATAATCGACGCTAACATGCTATTTAGGTTAGCTGTGTGTACATATTGCATCATTATGCCTCGTTTGTAGGTATATTTGAGCTCATTTAATTTCATGTACTTATGTCCTTTCTGTATTTAATTTAGATTTGCATGTCTCATGACACATTATCTGTATGTAGTATTGGCTGCATTTCTGATTTTGTGCCATGTTGTCCCAGACCACAGCAAACGTTACCCAGCTTGCAAAGATTGTAATAAATCCATTATAATGTATTGCCTATTCCTTTAAAGGCCTACTGAAACCCACTACTACCGACCACGCAGTCTGATAGTTTATATATCAATGATGAAATCTTAACATTGCAACACATGCCAATACGGCCGGGTTAACTTATAAAGTGCTAATTTAAATTTCCCGCGAAATATCCGGCTGAAAACGTCTCGGTATGATGACGTTTGCGCGTGACGTCACGGGTTGAAGCAGACATTTTGGAATATCACGGTGGCCAGCTTAAGTCGTCTGCTTTCACCACATAATTCCACAGTATTCTGGACATCTGTGTTGGTGAATCTTTTGCAATTAGTTTAATGGACAATGAAGACAGCAAAGAAGAAAGCTGTAGGTGGGATCGGTGTATTAGTGGCTGGCTACAGCAACACAACCAGGAGGACTTTGAGTAGGATAGCAGACACACTATCCGACGCTAGCCGCCGACCGCACCGATTATCGGGTGAAGTCCTTCGTCGCGCCGTCGATCGCTGGAACGCAGGTGAGCACGGGTTGTGATGAGCAGATGAGGGCTGGCGTAGGTGGAGAGCTAATGTTTTTAGCATAGCTCTGTCGAGGTCCCGTAGCTAAGTTAGCTTCAATGGCGTCGTTAGCAACAGCATTGCTAGGCTTCGCCAGGCGGGACAGCATTAACCGTGTGGTTACAGGTCCAGAGTTTGGTTCGGTGTCTCCTGATAGTAGTATTGTTGATCTTCTGTCTATCCTTCCAGTCAGGGGCATGTTTCTTCTGTTTCTATCTGCAGTTAAGCACAATGCTATCACGTTAGCTCCGTAGCTAAAGTGTTTCCCCGATGTATTGTCGTGGAGATAAAAGCCACTGTGAATGTCCATTTCGCGTTCTCGACTCTCATTTTCAAGAGGATATAGTATCCGAGGTGGTTTAAAATACAAATCCGTGATCCACAATAGAAAAAGGAGAAAGTGTGGAATCCAATGAGCCCTTGTACCTAAGTTAAGGTCAGAGCGAAAAAAGATACATCCTGGCGTCGTGCACTGCACTCTAATCCTTCACTCTCACTTTCCTCATCCACAAATCTTTCATCCTCGCTCAAATTAATGGGGTAATCGTCACTTTCTCGGTCCGAATCGCTCTCGCTGCTGGTGGGAATGATTGTAAACAATGTGCAGATGTGAGGCGCTCCACACCCTGTGACGTCACGCTACTTCCGGTACAGGCAAGGCTTTTTTATCAGCGACCAAAAGTTGCGAACTTTATCGTCGATGTTCTCTACTAAATCCTTTCAGCAAAAATATGGCAATATCGCGAAATGATCAAAAATGACACATAGAATGGACCTGATATCCCCGTTTAAATAAGAAAATTTCATTTCAGTAGGCCTTTAACTTGGGCAAACTCATCTTTACCTTTGGCTGTTTTACACCAGTCATTTCCAGGAGTTATTTCACCCTCTGAGACACTCACTTAATGTGTTGCCTTCATTATAACACTTACACTAGGCTTTTTACTTTTTGCGGCTCCAGACATATTTTTTTTTAGTATTCTTGGTCCAATATGGCTCTTTCAACATGTTGGGTTGCAGACCCCTGACATGGTCAATGTAAATTAGCATTGAGATAATGCATTTTGAAAAGTGGAGCTTTACTTTTGCGCGCTTTTTTATCAGGCATGCTTGCTTTGTTGCCATGGAAAATAGCAACATTACCTAAAGGCGGTCCTCTACGAATAGTTTGATTTTAAATGAATACTTGGTAGTACGGACAGAATTGGGTCTGTATCTATAAAAGCACCAAATCCGGTACCCATTCATACCTGTAACAAACAATTTCCGTAATTCCCAGAATATTACATTCAAATTAGGACTAAGAAATTGTTCAAAAACATCTGAAAAGCTAAAATGTTAGTAACACAGCTCCATGATTATCTGTGTGCAGTCACGCTTTTGACACCTGCAGCCCACACACCTTAGAGGAGACAAAGAGAGATAAATCCCCCACTGGGGTCTTGTTGAAAACTAATTTATGACTTTTAATATCTTCTCTTTGCTGGCAGGAGCCTGGCGCCTAACAACGTAGTAAACAAAACGAGTAGAGGGATGAGATGAGACAGTGCGCAAAGGAATTCACAACTTCTAAGGCTTTCTCTGATAAGACCACCAGAAGCAACTCTGCCAGAGAGAGTAGTGCACCATTTTTTTTTATGCTTCAGGCAATACTGACAGAATGCCATTTACCTCCTAAATTAGAAACAGCAGTACTCACAGGAGCAAGCAAAGAATACAAATGAAAATTCATAAATTCTGTTGATCTATGATGTTGTGTCTGCTACATATTACAAATGACACTTTTGGTAAAGTGTTAAAAAAGGTGAATGATTTGCTGTAGGTTCTTCTGTACATACACTTAGCATTTTGAGTGCAAAAGTGCGTTCCAATGAGGAGCAAAATGGAGGGCAGCGTGCCAAATTGTTGCACTTGGCTAAAGTACATAATGGAAGGGGAGGGACTAACTAAAAGAGGAGAAGAATGACAATAAATACTGCAGGTGCACAAATTGAAATGCAGCTTTAGCCTACCTATATGGTGGGTGCCCCAACATTTTAATCTCATAAAAACAGCGACAATCTAAAGTATTGATCAGAATCGGAATCAAAATCAGATGTATTGGCCGAGTATGTTTAATGTTGAATTTGACTTAGTCGCCAGTGCTCTCTTTGTTCAATGCAAGAAATAAAGAAAGATGCAACAACTACGAGAGAGCACAGAATAACTACTCTCTGAACATGTCATTAAAACTTTTGGTGTTTGCAATTCACAATTATTTTTGATGATATGAATGTCCCATAACAAGAAGAAAGAGAAAAAGAAGCTTATCGCTAACGGGGTTCACACGGACTACAAAGGCGGACACGTGCAATTTTTCAGGATTTATGCAGATCCCAAATACAGATCAGCAGGTACCAGAAGGTAAGAAAAGTTGCTTTTGCATAATATTGTGAAACAAAACGCCAGATAATATGTCTTACCTTATACACACACCATAATAATACTCATATGTTTAATGCGCCGACAATCCTTCAAGCGGTGCGGCTTCATAGCTTACCAAAGTCGTACTAAAACATTTTAATACATTTTTGAGCGCCGTGTGTAAAGTTCTTTATTTTCAATGGAACGTTTAAAATGTTGCTGTTGTTTACTTGAGACATATTGACATCATAGTGCAGTCTATACTTATCTCTTATGTTTGACTGTCATCTACTGGTCACACTTATCATTTCACCATGTACCAAATAAAATTGCATCGAGGTGAGTAAGCTCAACTAAACGTATTACTTACATTAGGGGCACCGGGTTATAAGGCACACTGTCTAGCAAAACAAGAAACAAAACGATTTTAAGTGTGCCTTATAGTCTGAAAAATACGGTATCTTTTTCACAGATAGGTTCAGTCCTATGGGAAAAAACTAAAGATGAATATGAAAAGCCAGGAGCAGAAATGTTAGAGCATGTTGCAATGAAAACATTATGCATTCTTTAATGTTTAGACTGGAGCCGTTGTATTAAAAAGTCATTTTTGAAATCTGGGGCCGTATTTATCAAGCTTCTTAGAATTACTCCTAAGAAGTCTGCTAAGAGTTGATTTATGAGTAAAGAAATTCTTCGCTGAAAGCTGCACTTAAAAGTTAGTTATCAAGCGTCTTACTCACACTTTCAGCAAAGTGTAGGACTGAATCTTAAATGTCACAATCAGAGCTGAATTACGACATTACTATGTGCCGTAAACGGAATTTTAGGTGACGTCATTTCTGTGTCCATAGAAATGACCAATCACGGAAGGGAATCCCTTGTCTAAGAATAAAGAAATATCTTAGAAATATTTAAGTGGACAATGGGAGTGTATATTTTGACAATAAACTACAAAATAATACAAAACAAACAAACAATATTGGCAATGAATCAAAAATAAATGTGCATTTTCCCAGTGGTGAGATATCGAAGCATTGTGATGACCTTTAGTTCTGCTGTGAAAGCTCTACTGCGTGATGTTGCTGATGAGATGACGCCCCTTATTAAATCTGTGACAAAAATAATACCCGCTCTGTCTAAACGATACCGTTTGATCAGCTGCTCGTCATCAAACAAAGCCAGGACATCCTTCCGCTCCCTGAACGTTCGCGCACGTCTCTCTCGCCTCAGTGCCATCCCCACTGACAACTCCTAACCACTTAGGACACCTCTGAAGGTCTCTTAAATATCGTGGAGAGTAGGAGTGATTCTTAGACTTAAGAAAGTTGATAAATAGCTTTTATTCTTAAGTTTGAGAGTAGGACTAAATTTCGCAAATTCTCAGGACTTAAGTGTAAAATGGCACTCTAAGACGCTTGATAAATACGGCCCCTGGGGCCGTATTTATCAAGCTTCTTATAATTACTCCTAAGAAGTCTGCTAAGAGTTGACTTATGAGTAAAGAAATGATTCGCTGAAAGCTGCACTTAAAAGTTAGTTATCAAGCGTCTTACTCACACTTTCAGCGAAGTGAAGGACTGAATCTTAAGTGTCACACTCAGAGCTGAATTACGACATTACTATGTGCCGTAAACGGAATTTTAGGTGACGTCATTTCTGTGTCCATAGAAATGACCAATCACGGAAGGGAATCCCTTGTCTAAGAATAAAGAAATATCTTAGAAATATTTAAGTGGACAATGGGAGTGTATATTTTGACAATAAACTACAAAATAATACAAAACAAACAGACAAAATTGGCAATGAATCAAAAATAAATGTTCCTTTTCTTTCCAATTCATTAATTAGGCAACTAATTTGAAACTGAAAGCGTGATGTTGCTGATGAGATGACGCCCCTTATTAAATCTGTGACAAAAATAATACCCGCTCTGTCTAAACGATACCGTTTGATCAGCTGCTCGTTATCAAACAAAGCCAGGACATCCTTCCGCTCCCTGAACGTTCGCGCACGTCTCTCTCGCCTCAGTGCCATCCCCACTGACAACTCCTAACCACTTAAGACACCTCTGAAGGTCTCTTAAATATCGTGGAGAGTAGGAGTGATTCTTAGACTTAAGAAAGTTGATAAATAGCTTTTATTCTTAAGTTTGAGAGTAGGACTAAATTTCGCAAATTCTCAGGACTTAAGTGTAAAATGGCACTCTAAGAAGCTTGATAAATACGGCCCCGTATTTATCAAGCTTCTTATAATTACTCCTAAGAAGTCTGCTAAGAGTTGACTTATGAGTAAAGAAATTCTTCGCTGAAAGCTGCACTTAAAAGTTAGTTATCAAGCGTCTTACTCACACTTTCAGCGAAGTGTAGGACTGAATCTTAAGTGTCACACTCAGAGCTGAATTACGACATTACTATGTGCCGTAAACGGAATTTTAGGTGACGGAATTTCTGTGTTCATAGAAATGACCAATCACGGAAGGGAATCCCTTGTCTAAGAATAAAGAAATATCTTAGAAATATTTAAGTGGACAATGGAAGTGTATATTTTGACAATAAACTACAAAATAATACAAAACAAACAGACAAAAAATTGGCAATGAATCAAAAATAAATGTTCCTTTTCTTTCCAATTCATTAATTAGGCAACTAATTTGAAACTGAAAGCGTGATGTTGCTGATGAGATGACGCTCCTTATTAAATCTGTGACAAAAATAATACCCGCTCTGTCTAAACGATACCGTTTGATTAGCTGCTCGTCATCAATCAAAGCCAGGACATCCGTCCGCTCCCTGAAAGTTTGCGCACGTCTCTCTCGCCTCAGTGCCATCCCCTGCTGGCAACTCCTATAACCACTTAGGACACCTCTGAAGGTCTCTTAAATATTGTGGAGAGTAGGAGTGATTCTTAGACTTAAGAAAGTTGATAAATAGCTTTTATTCTTAAGTTTGAGAGTAGGACTAAATTTCGCAAATTCTCAGGACTTAAGTGTAAAATGGCACTCTAAGACGCTTGATAAATACAGCCCCTGATCTCTAAAATGATAGCTTTTCCTCTTTGTTTGTTTTATTCCTAGTAAACGGTCTCGCTAGTGTTGTGTTGACTCAACTCACCTGGCAGTATCTGCAGCTGTGCCTCCTCGCTGGACTTTGACGACCCCACATTCTCCACCAAGCAGCGGTAAAGACCAGTATCGCTCTCGGTGGCATTGCTGATTACCAAAGCACCGCTGGGTGACTGCACCAGCCTTGAGTCGAGCTCCAGGGGCTGACGGTCTTTCTCCCACCGAGTGAAGGGCGAGAGGTCCGAGTTGATCTCGCACGCCAGGACCTGACTGTCTCCCAGACGCACAGTGGTCGGCGCTGGCTGGCTGACGAACCTGGGCATTCCTACACGGAAGGAGACAAGGTGGATATTAAACTAGAGTTGACATGAACAATGTTTTGGAAATGAAAGAAAAAGGTTGCTTTGAAGTTGGTGATAAAAGCTACTGTTGCGTGTAAAAGAAACATTGCATATAAAGTCCGTTTTTTAGTTGCTAGGCCAAGGAGACTAAAATATATTTGTTTTTATTCAATATTCATTTTAGTGGGCCGTTTCATTGAGGTCAATATCTCTTTTACAACAGACCTGGTTCAAAGAAACTTCTACAATCAAAGAACACAATAAATAACACAATAAAAAGAATTTAGCAGAGACAGTAATAACAGTGAGAAAAATTATCTGATGACTCTCCATGGAGAACGAGGCACTCAAGTCTATGGGTGGGTGGGAGTTAATTCTAGAGCTGGGCGATTTAGGAAAAAGTCATATCACAATAGTTGTTTTTATATCAGTCAATATCGATATGTATCACGATAAAAATGAAATAATTTTTGTCTTGCTTAAAGGGGTCATATAATGATTTAAAACACTTCCTTGTGGTCTACATAACATGTAATGGTGCTTCTTAGGTAAACATTTTGTATAAGTTGTTTTACAGACCATCTTCAAGTCGCTTTTTAGTGGGCGGTCTTATTTTACATGCCTCCACTTTGTGTGCATGGATATTTTGTGTGTGTTTTAAAATATTTGTTTTTGTGTGGACATGCTCATAGGTGACAAGAACCGCTGCTGGTCAGATTTGTCACCACTGCATCATTGTGACATTTGGGGATTTGAAAATAAATCCTTTATCTTCCACCCTACAAAATATGATTGCTTTTTTTGTACACGGACCAGCCTTCTACAAGTATTACAATAAATACGCGGTGATCAAACACAAGCTCTCATTTTTGCTCACTTTGGTGCTAATCTCTGACACACATACCGCAGCCCGTCCCAAAAAGGTCCCCATGGTAGTTCCACTTGTTATGGTTGATGGAGTGGCCTTGTTACTTTTTCCTACTCATCTCCACTAATTAACCCAGGGGTAACCCTTTGCAGTTTACATATTATAGATTTCCCTTCATCAAAGTAATCGAGTGCAATTGTTCCAAAGGCACCCTATGAGTGTGTTTCCGATAATTGCCTCCAAACACGGGGAATAATTATTTCGCATTGCAATAAAATTAGCAGCGAGCACACACATGTGCAAAGTGTCCCTTTGAGTTAGTGCAGCGTGTCTGTCGGCTGTTTTGCATTACAAATTAATAACAGACATAAACAGTAAAAAATGTTGCCGCACAGACACATTTGTGCTTGTTGGAGGATTTCCATGTGCCGGGTTGAAGTTCTACCCAAAATATGGATTGCAATATGTTATTTTTACTAGGGATGGGCGATAACACACTTTTAGGATTCGATACGATACCGATACTTTTTCTTGCATTTTCATCGATACCGATACTGATACCATTAATTTCTTATTGGCAATTTTTGTCAGTCAAAAATATTATTACTATTGTTATTATTTAAGACAAATCACAAGACAAATACAGACCATTTATACCACATTCATTATGGTCAATATATAATAAAAGTAAAATTAAAATAAAGAACATAAATATGAAAAATAAATTAAATATAAACAAAAATATACGCATTTTCACTTTTCTTATTTCTCAAAAAAAAAGTATTGGTAGAAAAAGCTTAAAAAAACATTTATTCATAACAATGTTATGTTTCAAACCTCTTTGTGGAAGTAAACTTATAACACTTCTCTGAAGCAAAGTCAATAATTTCCTTATCACAATAAACTAGGATTTCCTTGTCCTATAAACCTGCATACGAAAGACAGTTCCCTGAGAAAATGAACTTGGAAAAATGATCTACAAAAATGTCTGACACCATCACACCTTTAGTGTACTCGAGATATGTCGTCACACGTCACACTTTACTGAAGTCTCAGATTGCTGTTCAGGAAAAGAAACAACGCTGTCGGCTGGCTGTGTGTGTGTTGCACGTTGACGACGCTCATTCGCTGTCTCCTGTCACGTGACTGGGCCAGCTCTATACTCTGCCAGGTACAGGGGTGTCCCAGCACATAGTAAGTTAAGTAAGTCATCAAAAACATCTGAAAGTGATGCTTGCACCCCCCACACGCCGTTTTTTGGTTTATATCGATACTTTTTTCAGAAAAGTGATGCCAAATGAGTAGCGTGTGAGTATCGATATATCGATACCATAGGATCGATACGCACATCCCTAATTTTTACCATTGGCTGTGACTTCCATGCATCTATAAACACCACCAGTAGGGGGCATTACACGTGTCATTTACGGTCTTGTGAAAAACTGTTTTTATCATAAAATCATGACTCTTTGTCTCATTTTTAGTTTTCATTCCAAAACAAATTAAGTCCACTTACGGTAAAAAAAAAACTGACGTGCCACAGGGGTCTATCCTTATACCACTGCTATTTATCCTATACATTGATATGAAGTGAAGTGAATTATATTTTATATAGCGCTTTTCTCTAGTGACTCAAAGCGCTTTACATTGTGAAACCCAATAACTAAGTTAGATTTTTAAACCAGTGTGGGTGGCATTGGGAGCAGGTGGGTAAAGTGTCTTGCCCAAGGACACAACGGCAGTGACTAGGATGGCAGAAGGCAGGGAATCGAACCTGGAACCCTCAAGTTGCTGGCACGGCCACTCTACCAACCGAGCTATACCGCCCCACATTTGTGTGCATATTTTACAATAACTGATACAGTCTGCTTTGCCAGTCCGAAAGCATTCGCTGTTTTCCGTAGTCTTCCCTCGTCGGCCAGGTAATACAAAGCACACGCTACCTTTTTTATCACATCCACGGGAGCCCGCATTCTCGTTGTCTCTCCTTCGACAAATGGACAAAGTTTTTTGATAGTAGAATCACAGCTGACCTGGACATTCCAAAGTTCTCTTGCCGTCTAAGAAGTGTTGTATCCCAAATAGCTGCACTCGCGTGTTTCCTTCTCTTGAGGTATTCATGTGTGATTTCCACAAGCGTCTGTACATGTAGAGGAAGGAGAAACACGGGCATGTCTGGATGACTCGCCTCCATATTTCCAGTGGTTAGCTCCGAGTTACGAAACCACTTGTTAAGAAGCTGGCTGTGGCGCGTTCTTTCTGACGTCACTTCCTGTGTGGCTCGCGGTCTTTCTGGCGTCACTTCCTCTCCAAACTCAGTTTGTAAACGATGAATGAGTCCATACAAAGCTAAGAGCCGGAGATTCAAGAAATACACGGAGCACTCACCCGTGTAAAAAATTATACAAGGAGGGGAACCTTAAACGATGGTTTAGTGTGGCTGACACGGGGCTTAGGCTAAATAATTATTTGTTTAAGGAGTTATCCGGCTTAATGTAGACAGGGCCTAAAATCATCATGGGTCCCCTTTAAGGTCTACAATAAAGCTTTAAAAGAGCGTCAGGCTATGTGCTTCTGTCGGGACGCTACATTACGTACAAGATGTTACTTGCACAATATCACTTTTCGCCACGTTGCAGGTGGCCGAGTCTGTATTTTAATTACGAACTGAAACGAGGCACTGATAGCTACTTTTTTCCGGTCTCTTCACTACCGTTTACGTCTGGACAGTTGCCATTGAGGAATGTAGTTTCAGTACACATCCCTATTTGCGATACAGTATCATGAGATTACTCGATTAGATTCCTGTAAATGGTTAGCACCAATATTGAGTACATCCATGGCAGGTTGAGTAGGTATCGTGGAGCGGAAAAAGGAGGATTTGTAACCATGCTGTTAAGAGAGGCTGAAATCTTTCTGATGGGTGATTTATCTTGGGGGGCTATCTCGCCTAAACAGCCCCTTAAATCCCCTGCCAAGACAGAATCCAGGGGAAATCTCACTTGGAGATAAGAGTCAAACAGCTAAAGATTCCCCTCAGCTGAATTGCTGCTTGGAGGTTCAACTAATATAGGCTTAGCTTCCGCCGGTATTGACATGTTTGTATCGCAGCGATCAATCACTAGAAGGAGAGCATACCACCGACATGGCAACCACATTCTCCATTTGATTAAATATTAGTTATACTGGATGAGAGGCTGTGTGAATAATATATATGCAACAGGGGATTGCTGGGGTGCAACTCTGTCTTTTTATAAAGATTTAATTTATTTTGAAAATTATATATGGGAATATTCAGAGGATCCTTCGTACTTGCACTTTTAGAGACTTTGATCTTTGCTGGTTATTCGGGTAGTCTTCGTTATCACTGTGCTTATTGGCCGTTGAACATTACTAAGTTTAACATCATATTTTAAGTGGGCACTAATGACTGAGAATTTAATATCAGATCTCAGTGATTCTCAAACTTTGGTACGTGTACCACGAGTGATACGCAGGCTCCATCTAGTGGTTAAATATTGTAATGATGTGACTCGAGCCGTTATCAAAGGTTTATCCGCCTACAAAGAAAATCGTTACTATCCGACAATTGTAGGCCGTAGTCGACGCCAAAATAAACAATTATGACACAAACATTAAAGTCATCCGCCATCATTTCTATAACTCAACTCATCTGTATTTACCGTATTTTCCGGACTTTAAGGCACACTTAAAATCTTTTATTTTCTCAAAACTCGACAGTGCGCCTTACAACCCGGTCACCTAATGTACGAAGTAATTCTGGTTTTGCTTACCGACCTCGAAGCAATTGTATTTGGTACATGGTCTAATGATAAGTGTGACCAGTTGATGGCAGTCATACATAAGAGATACTGTAGACTGCACAATGATGACAATATGACGCAAGTAAACAACACCAACATTTTAAATGTTCCATTGAAAATAAAGAACATTACACACGGCGCTCAAAAATCTATCAAAATGTTTTAGTACGACTTTGGTAAGCTATGAAGCCGCACCGCTTGATGGATTGTCGACGCATTAAACATAGGAGTATTATTATGGTGTGTGTATAAGGTAAGACATATTATCTGGTGTTTTGTTTCGCAATATTATGCAAAAGCAACTTTTCTTACCTTCTGGTACCTGCTGATCTGTATTTGGGATCTGCATAAATCCTGAAAAATTGCGCGGGTCCGCCTTTGTAGTCCGTGGCGACACCTTAGTCGATAAGCTTATTATTTTTTCCAACTTCTTGTTATGGGACATTCATTCTCCGCTGTTGCCATTTCTAATATAAAGTAGCGTAACGTTCTTACTTATATCTGTCAGTAAACTCGCCATGAAAGCGCTAAAACATACCGGTAGTGAGTTTTTCAATTATTCACCTAAGGAACTTTAGTTATAAGAGAGTTCCGGTCGGACGTTTTTTTTACGGGACACATTTCCGGTTGTTTCCGGATGAGGAGATGCTGCTCCGTTATTGATTGAAGTAAAGTCTGAATGTCATTAAAACAGTTAGCTCCATCTTTTGACACTTCTTCCACTCCCGTCCTTGCACGCTACACCGCTACAACAAAGATGACGGACAAAAGACGCTGTCTAAGGTGAGCCACGTAAATAAGACCGTCCACAAAACGGCGCATCCGGAAAGAAAGCGGCTTGAAGATGATCTGTAAAACATGATCTATGCAACATTTTGACCAAAGAACCACCATTACATTTTATGTAGACCACAAGGAAGTGTTTTACATTTAGAAAAATATAAAAAATAATATGACTTTAATGTGCCGTATAAACTGGTGCGCCTTATATATGAAAACAGATCAAAAATAGACCATTCATCGGCAGTGCGCTTTATAATCCGTTGGGCCCTATGGTCCGGAAAAAACGGTACACATTTATTTTAGTACAATGTTTATTTCACTTTTATGTGCATTTCATTTAATTTGATTTATTATTTAAGTACAGTGTTTTGTATTCCGATATTCAAACACAGTGTTACTGTTAAAACTGTGTGTAATATTACAGTGGCTAAAAATATAAAATATACATCTTAAATAAAACCGCTGACTTATAAAAAATAGGCCTACTACGCTACTGTATTTTAATGTTGGTCATTATGGTGGAACTTGGTGTTTTTGAGGTGGTCCTTGGTAAAAAAAAACATTGAGAACCACTGCTGTATCTGATACTGCTTATGTATTTAATCCGAGCATATGCAAGGCTAATTAGAAAAGTACATGTTATTGCTTCTACCAAGCACAATAGGGGATACTGTACGACAACCCATACACACTGATCATGCAAACAAAGAATGTGAATGTGGAAATAGTGTCAAAGCACTGTCAGTACCTTGAAAGTATGAATAGCTTTATACAAGTATAATCCATTTACCATTTACCATTCAGTGTGCATGGGTTGTACTTCCAAACAGGAACCCATTACTTATTTGGTAGTGCTCCCAATTATCATTTATCATTATGAAAGCTTGGGTCAGCGTGGGATTAATTCCTGCTCAGTGACCGCACACTAAGTGTGACTGTGAAGGGAATAGCTTTCTGTCGCTACAGGCCCTGTGATTGACTGGCAACCAATCTTGTGTGTGAACTGCTTTTTGCCCACAGTCAGCTGGCATAGGCTCCAGCTCTCCAGCAAACTTGAACGGGGACAAGTGGCCGAAAATGGATGGCTGGGTACATGAATTGTGCAAAACGGATCCAAAGAAACCGGCCAGTTTTTGGTCTTGGCGGGGTCTCGTTTTGGTACTAAACAGTTTGCATGCTGATAATACCACACAGCTATTATATTTGGGTTCTAAATTTCCCTAGTAACAACTAGAATTTCACTTGTTATGCTTTTTATCTCTCTAAAGTAATTGGGTAAGCTTCAGGGATGGTTATCATATGCTGTACTTTTATATGGTACCAACCCAGTTCTGTTGGTAGAACTCATGTAAAATCAAACAGTACTACGTTTCAATACCTTTGTTGCATGAAACGTCACTTGCGGTTACAGACTTGGCACCGGGTCAGGCACTTGGCACAAGCATAATGGGCTAAGCATGAATGTTCAGTGTGAGTGCGGGACTGGGAGGGTGAATGGTGCCCCAATCCAGCAGGGCACTCAGGCCCTGTCTACATTAAGCCGGATGACTCCTTAAACGAATAATCAATCAATCAATCAATGTTTACTTATATAGCCCTAAACCACGAGTGTCTCAAAGGGCTGCACAAGCCACAACGACATCCTTGGCTCAGATCCCACATCAGGGCAAGAAAAAAACTCAACCCAAAAGGACGACAATGAGAAACCTTGAAGGGGACCGCAGATCTGGGGATCCCCGCCCCTGGGCAACTGGTGCAATGGACGTCGAGTGGATCTAGCATAATATTGTGAGAGTCCAGTCCATAGTGGATCCAACATAATAGTGAGAGTCCAGTCCATAGTGGGGCCAGCAAGAGATCATCTTGAGCGGAGACAGGTCAGCAGCGCAGAGACGTCCCCAACTGATGCACAGATGAGTGGTCCACCCTGGGTCCCGACTTTGGACAGCTACGGGGGACGTTCGAATAACTATTTAGCCTAAACCCCGTGTCAGCCACACTAACCCATCGTTTAAGGTTCCCCTCCATGGATAATTTTTTACACGGGTAAGTGTGCCGTGTATTTCTTGAATCTCCGGCTCTTAGCTCTGTGTGGACTCATAGATTGTTTATAAACGGAGCTCGGAGAGGAAATTAAGTCAGAAAGACCGCGCCCCACAAAGGAAGTGACGTCAGAAAGAACGCGTAACTCGGAGCTAACCACTGGAAGAATGGAGGCGAGTCATCCAGACATGTCCGTGTTTCTCCTTCTTCTACATGTACAGGCGCTTGTGGAAATCACACATGAACACTTTAAGAGAAGGAAACACACAATTGAAGCTATTTCGGATACACCACATCTCAGATGGCAACATAGCAATGTTGAGCGACGGTTTTGGACAAGGCCTGGAAGAACGGCAGCCTGGTGGGATATGTTTGTCAAAGAGTGTGTTGTGCCAGAGGAATGGCAAGAGAACTTTCTAATGTCCAGGTCAGCTGTGATTCTACTTAGCAAAAAAACTTTGTCCATTTGTCGAAGGGGAGACAACGAGAATGCGGGCTCCCGTGGATGTGATAAAAAAGGTAGCGTGTGCTTTGTATTACCTGGCCGACAAGGGAAGACTACGGACAACAGCGAATGCATTTGGACTGGCAAAGCAGACTGTATCAGTTATTGTCCGCCATGTATGTCAAGCGATTACTCAACGCCTAGTTTTGTAATACATAACTATTGTGAAGCAATGAAGTGGTTGCAGCCGTACAACCGCCAACTTCAGCCTCCAAGCACAGGCAGGATTGCATTAATGGACAATGAAGGTGAAGGTAAGAGTGAGGAGTGTCCTGACCAGATATCTACAGTCAAAAGTTGACATAAACTAGTAAAGAACATAATGTCATGGCTGTCTTGAGTTTCTAATAATTTCTACAACTCTTATTTTTGTGTGATAGAGTGATTGGAGCACATACTTGTTGGTAACAAAAAACCTTCATCAAGTCTGGTTCTTTTATGAATTTATTATGGGTCTACTGAAAATGTGACCAAATCTGCTGGGTCAAAAGTATACATACAGCAATGTTAATATTTGGTTACATGTCTTTTGGCAAGTTTCACTGCAATAAGGCGCTTTTGGTAGCCATCCACAAGCTTCTGGTAACATTTTTGACCACTCCTCTTGACAAAATTGGTGCAGTTCCGCTAAATTTGTTGGTTTTCTGACATGGACTTGTTTCTTCAGCATTGTCCACACAATGGACTTTGGGAAGGCCAATACAAAAACTTAATTCCAGCCTGATTTAGCCATTCCTTTACCACTTTTGATGTGTGTTTGGGGTCATTGTCCTGTTGGAACACCCAACTGTGCCCAAGACCCAACCTCCGGGCTGATGATTTTAGGTTGTCCTGAAGAATTTGGAGGTAATCCTCCTTTTTCATTGTCCCATTAACTCTTTGTAAAGCACCGGTTCCATTGGGAGCAAAACAGGCCCAGAGCATAATACTACCACCACCATGCTTGACGGTAGGTATGGTGTTCCTGGGATTAAAGGCCTCACCTTTTATCCTCCAAACATATTGCTGGGTATTGTGGCCAAACAAGCTCACTTTTTGTTTCATCTGACATCACATGGACACAGATAAGACCTACTGGAGGAAAGTTCTGTGGTCAGATGAAACAAAAATAGAGCTGTTTGGCCACAATACCCAGCAATATGTTTGGAGGAGAAAAGAATAGGCTTTTAATCCCAGGAACACCTTACTTACCTTGGGGGGGGCGCATTAGGTGTGTGTGGACAGGGATAATGTTAGGTGGGACGTATCCTGTATAACCTTAGCCGGCTTAGTGTAGAAGCAGCCTAAGAGCCTGGTGTGAGTATGCCCAAGTGTACCACTCTGAGCAGAAAATTACTAAAGGCGTCACGGTTTAGAGTCTCTACCCAGCAAGAGAAATCCTTTGGCCCAAAGAGGCCTGACATTTTAAAAGATGAGGCTGAAAACAAAGGCCCCAGGTCTTATAACCAGAGATAGAAGCTTGACTTTACGCTGCATGTGAGAGATGACATTTGTGCTCCAAGTGCACACAGGAGAGAGATCCCTGGAAGTCGTTAGCAGACATTACAAGTCGCCCCCCCCTTTCTCACCTTCTTTTAGCAGTGTGGACTAGGGATGATACTCGAAACCGGTTTTCCCGGTTGTTTGATAAGAAAAGAACCGAGTCCTCGGACTCAAATCCCTTTTTGAGAACCGGTACCCGTTATCGAGATTACTATAGTAAAGGAAAAGAGTTGATTCTTTATTCAAATCCCGTCCCGACCAGAAATGCTCCGTGGGACATTACAAGAAATGACGTCACGTAGCTCAATCATTAGGCGCAGATAGCGAAAGCCGGAAAACAATGGACGGGAAAAAGCGCTCCAAGGTGTAATAAAGTTAAAAACAAAAGGTATAATCTATCGAATAACTTTACTGAGAGATTTTAGCAGGGTAAAACACATGACGGACACTTTTACGACCAACCGGAAACATAGCAACCAGGCTAGCAACGCACCTCCTTTACAGCAGCTGTCGCAACGTTCTTAAAACAACCGCAGCACATACATATATATACAATATATCTCCCTTTTTTAACTTTTGTTTTTCTTTCCTTGTAAACAAAACAAAATCACACTGTAGATGTGTTGTCTGTCTAATTATAAATAATGCAGATGAGGCGTGTTGGCTGAGTTCTTGACGTTTACTTTCACAGCGTGGCAACATGCAACACTTTTCGGGGCTACCGCGCATGCTCGTAACTCCCGTTGCATGCTGGGTAGTGTAGTTGTTATATTCTCTAGCTCATAAAATTTTTCCCCCATAAAGAAATAATGTTAACTCAATAAAGTGTATTTCTTTTTTTAGCTTTAACTTTTCATTTTTTAGCATTGTAACCACATTTGCAAAGAACTTTTCTCTTCATAGAATTTTCTTTCAATAAAGAAATAAAGTGCAAAAATGTCAAAGCATCATAACAAACAGTTATGTCAAATAGCAGCAGAAGTGCACTTTTTGGAGAGCTGTATTATTTTCAGTTTTGTGCCCAAGGGACTGATTTTATTTAACACTATATTATTATTTATACACCTATAGTGATCACAGAGACAGGTTGTTTTTGTGTTACTGTATATATTTGTTTCTCTGAAAAATCCCACTTAATATACTTTGGGTAACAACAGTCAATATTTATTTATTTTATTTTATTTTTTTAGGTGGGTAACAGTCAATATTTATTTATTTATTAGATTTTATTTTTTTTATTATATAATAAAAGTGAGCTTTTGTTAAACAAAATATTGTGTGTTTTTTTCCATATACAACAACCTATCTGGACTCGATAAGAGAATTGATAAGGAATCGGTTCGATAAGAGGATTCGATAATAGGCTCGAACTCGATCATTTCTTATCAAACATCATCCCTAGTGTGGACAAACTCCACTTAGTCCATCTGGGACGATCGTGTTGAAAAGAAATAGTCATTCAGAGCTCATTCATCATTTCAATTCTAGCATCCTCCCCAAAACAAAAACAGAGGCAGGAAATTAAACCAAGTGGCAACTTGAAGCCCTCGTTGGGTTTTTATTTTAATGCCAAGATGCAAACAAATACCTAATCCGTTCTCCTTCCAGACACATTTCTTGTACACCGCTGTGTTCTCATTCTATTTTTTTAACAGCCAGAAATAATGAAGTGAATTATGTCTAGCGTGTGTGTGTGTTCTTGTATTTCTACCCTTCTTGAGACAACAATAAGGAAAAGTTCCTCCCATAAGAGGACCGGTGAACAAGTTAGGACATAAATCATGGTCCCAATACAGAAAACCATTGCATCTAATCAAGAATGTCTCAGTTGCACTCCTGGTGGTGAAATCTATCAAAATTAGAGTGGTCCCGAAAAGGAGGGATTTTTCAAATTGACTGTGTGTCAGTTTTAAAAGTGCTCCCTCTCTGGTCAACATATGAAATATCAAGTGTGTGTAAAAATTTGAAGTGCTCCCCCTCTGGCCAACATATGTAATAACATATGTGTGTGAAAGAAATTGAAATGTGCATCCTTTGGCCAAAATGTATTAAAAAAAAACACAACAATATGTATATAGAGACATACTGTTATAACTTAAAGTAAATAATGAAGATTAAAAACCAATTACAAAAACAAAAAAACTAAAACTAAAAACTTACCTTTTTTATATTTGCATAGTATATATATATTATTAAGGTTGTAAATAGAAATCTTTATATATCTAGAAAGGGTGGTCCTAAAGAGTTAGGCATTCTTCAGAGGTCTCAAGACGGTAACAAATACAAGAATGCGTGCGTGTGTATGTGTGTGTGTGTAAAATGTGTACAATGCACACACACAATGATACGTGTTTGCTATTGTAAATACAAATACAAGAATGTGTGTGTGTGTGTGTGTGTGTAAAAAGTGTACAATGCACACACACAATGAAATGTGTCAGGTAATGGCATTCCAGATGGCAAGTAGTGAGAGTCGATTTTAACAGAATCGATGCCAATTAATCACGATTCTGTTTAAATTGACTGAACGGGAGCTTTGTTTCCACTTTTGGTGAGCACTAAGTCACTGTCTAAATGGGAACACTTCCACACACGGCTGATCAATAGTCGCGTCTCGGCGGACGATATTACGTACTCGGTCTGACTTCGACTAAATATTTTGATAGTCGAGTCGGATTCGTTAGATTTTGCCCAACGTCAACAATCAGTCGAATATATGTACCGTACATTTTGGACTTTAAGCCGCTACTTTTTTCTTACATTTTGCACTCTGCTACTTATAAGATGGTGCGGCTAATTTATGGATTTTTCTCCGATAACAGCCATAATAAAAATAATTTAAAAAACGAACAAATACACCTTGAAAGTGTTTTATTGTTTGTGCTAGGGCGACATCTCATGGACGAGTTCCCTCCCAGCAGGTGTCCTTCCATTTACGGGTAGTAAGTGCCGTTCAGTCTTCTAGCCGTCCATGGCGTTTCGACTCGTATGGATTTTTCATTCATCACTCCAAGCAACGTTTGTACGTTTTACAGTACCGTCCTGTGTGGTGTCTGTAGGAGTATTTTCATGCATATTTGTACGTGATTCGTCATGTAATGACGCTAACACCGTTAGCATGAGCTAATTTGCTAACATGTTTACGAGTGTCTGTATTAGTAGTATTAACTTAGAATGCTATTATTTTTGTATGGTTTCAGTTCCACAAATTCCTCAGTAAACTCACCAAGAGGTCGCACTGATGAGTTATTGAGTCTGTTTAGCTAATTGGACAGCTAGTTTGCACAGCTAGTGGGTCCATGACCATGACTTCTGTTTTGTTTAATCAGCCGTTTTACTGCCCTGTTACAGGCTCTGTTTGGAAACAATTAAGGTATGTAAATAAACATTTACAGATTATTTGTGTGGAAATAACTCATTTCACAACGTATATAACCTGCAGCAAATATATGGTAAAACATTTTTTATTCAAACATTTTGTGGGTGCAACTTATATCCCGGTGCGCTCTACCGTCCAGAAAATACGGTAGTAGTATATACTGACTGGCCACTAAGTGTCAGTAATGTCATACTTGAATATTCCAAAGTTAATCAAAAGGTACTTATGAAAGGAATTAGGGCTTCGCGATATAGACAATATACGATATAAATTATATATACAGTCATGGTTAAAAGTTTACATAGAAGAACATAATGTCATGGCTGTCTTGAGTTTCCAATAAATTGTATTCCTCTTATTTTTTGTGATAGAGTGATTGGAGCACACATACTTGTTTGTCACAAAAAACATTCATGAAGTTTGGTTCTTTTATGAATTTATTATGGGTCTACTGAAAATGTGACCAAATCTGCTGGGTCAAAAGTATACATACAGCAACATACATTATCAATTTTGGTGATGTAGAAAAGTTGCAATCAAAATTGAATTAGCTTCATGGCATGGCCTCCTAACTTCATGTGATTGACGACACCTGTTGACATCTCTGAGCTCATTTAAATAGGGCTCATGTGATGCAGTCATTAGACTCGGTTACAAACGCAACAATGGGAACGTCAAAGGAACTCAGCACAGATCCGAAAAAAATAATTATTTACTTGAACAAGTCAGGAACGTCACTTGGAGCCATTTCAAAGCAGCTTAAGGTCCCAAGAGCAACTGTGCAGACAATTGTTCGTAAGTGCATGGCACAGTTTTGTCACTGCCACGATCAGAAAGAAAACGCAAGCTATCACCTGCTGCTGATAGAAAATTGGTCAGGATGATCAAGAGTCAACGACTGTATTTGGCTGACAATTTAGCTTTTAATACTATCGTCCTGTCGTGATAATGCATGTTGATGACACATTCTCGCTGTGTCCCGCGAATATGACAGCGGCTAAGTCTTGTCTATTTCAACTATTTCCCCTACAATACACACTAAGGCTATGAAGTGTGTTGTATCCGATTAATCGAACAAACTATTCGATGACTGAAATAATGGACAGCTGCAACCCTGGTGAACTGTGCTGCCACTTTCACACTGAGATGAGGTGAAGCGCTTCCCAGAGAGCAATGAAATCCCAAGAGGTTTAAAACACAAAGAAACGTGGTTTATGTTCACGACAGGCAGTTTCATTTTTAATATCCATGAAATCAGACGTCAATGACCTTACATAAAACATCTTTCTCTTGATATAAAGCATTACTCCAGAGGTGGTAGCAGCCGTCTGCTCGGAGGGGTAGTTTCTCCAAGCCACATGACATTATCTGTTTGGCAATGCAATCATATACCATCCATGCTAATGTGTGGCTCAGCTAGGGTTATAACTGTCAACTGCACCTTGGGATATACAGTGAGTGTAACCACATATGCACATCAACGGGCATGCAACTAAATTACACAGTTGTGTCGCTGCTGCTCTGAAATAAAACACAGTACAGAATAACAATGAGCAGATTTATGGGATATGCAGAGAGATTCAAAGATTTCCCTCTAGATTCAGTGTATTGGTAACAGCCGAGCAGAATCGCTGTCTTCCCCCGTGGATACTCCATATATTCTATTTTTTATCAGTGTTATTTAGAAAATTAGGGGTCACCCAAACAATTTTGTGGAATAGCCTTCATTTCTAAGAACAAGAACAGACTGTTGAGTTTCAGATGAAAGTTCTCTTTTACTGGCCATTTTGAGCGTTTAATTGACCCCACAAATGTGATGCTCCAGAAACTCAATCTGCTCAAAGGATGGTCAGTTTTGTAGCTTCTGTAACGAGCTAAACTGTTTTCAGATGTATGAACATGATTGCACAAGGGTTTTCTAATCATCAATTAGCCTTCTGAGCCAATGAGCAAACACATTGTACCATTAGAACACTGGAGTGATAGTTGCTGGAAATGGGCCTCTATACACCAATGTAGATATTGCACCAAAAACCAGACATTTGCAGCTAGAATAGTCATTTACCACATTAGCAATGCATAGAGTGTATTTCTTTAAAGTTAAGACTAGTTTAAAGTTATCTTCATTGAAAAGTACAGTGCTTTTCCTTCAAAAATAAGGACATTTCAATGTGACCCCAAACTTTTGAACGGTAGTGTACCTATTACGCAAAACCAACTTTTCTTAGGTTTTCGTACCGGTTCTGTCACGTCGTGGTCGCAGGTTACTGCGCGGTTCGTTATTATTCTTCATAAATCAGGCAGGATACAAGAATACAGAAAAGTGTGCCGATATAATGGGAAGCTATGGCGAAGCTTAGCACAGTGGTTCTCAACCTTTTTTCAGTGATGTACCCCCTGTGAACATTTTTTTAATTCAAGTACCCCCTAATCAGAGCAAAGCATTTTTGGTTGAAAAAAAAAGAGATAAAAAAGTAAAATACAGCACTATGTCATCAGTTTCTGATTTATTAAATTGTATAACAGTGCAAATTATTGCTCATTTGTTGTGGTCTTTCTTGAACTTTTTGGAAAAAAGATATAAAAATAACTAAAAACTTTTTGAAAAATAAACAAGTGATTCAATTATAAATAAAGATTTCTACACATAGAAGTAATAATCAACTTAAAGTGCCCTCTTTGGGGATTGTAATAGAGATCCATCTGGATTCATGAACTTAATTCTAAACATTTCTTCACAAAATAATAAATCTTTAACATCAATATTTATGGAACATGTCCACAACAAATCTAGATGTCAACACTGAATATTGCATTGTTGCATTCTTTTCACAGTTCTTTTTGACAGACATTTAAAAAAAAAATCTCACGTACCCCTTGGCATACCTTCAAGTACCCCCAGGGGTACGCGTACCCCCATTTGAGAACCACTGGCTTAGCACATAAACAAGAATCAAGAATCACAGGAATAATCAACGTAACGTGTTGCATAGCGCAAACAAGACAGCCAGACAGAGTGTGGCGAAAAGCCGGAATTAGTACCTCTCTGATTAGTGCCCGGGATAGCAGGTGAGCGTCCCAAACACTAATCAGAGGCAGGTGAAACTAATCAGCACCCATGGAAATCAAGAACACACAGACACAGGGGTGCTGAAACAAAACTAAGGGAGTCTTTACCTGAACGAAACATGATCCGGGCAACGAATCATGACAGGTTTTGTGTATTTGGGATCTGCACAAGTCCGGGAAATTAGAAATCAAACCATGGAAGCATGGAGGAGATATTTATAAAACAATATTGCCTTTCTTAATACTTCCTCCAAACGCGTCGTTTGGAATTTTGCCCCATTTGTGATGTTTTTCCCACTTGTCACATCAGAAGATTTTTGCGGGAGTCACCAATTGCAGTCCGACGTTGTCAATAAGCTCCTTCTTTTTCGCTACCGCCTTGTTGTTGGGTAGACTGGCTTGTACATGCACATGCATCCTTGCTAATACAAAGTAGTGTATAGTTCGAACTTATATCTGCCAGTAGACTCCATATGGAAGCGCTAAAAACTTCAACATGGCTGACGGGGAGAAGACCCAGTCGAAGGGGGAGCCACGTAAATAAGAGCGCCCACAAAACGGCGCATCTTTAGAGGGGAACTGCACTTTTTTTTATTTTGCCGATCGTTCACAATCATTATGAGAGGCAAGAAGACAAAATATATCTATTTTTCGCTTTCTAACACATAACAATCAGCTCGGTCTAGGTGGCTAGAAATGCAGCTAATGGGAGCAATCAATTCTACCTCTAAATCACTCTAAAAATGCATTCAAAAACCGTCAACAAAACTCAATTTACGTTCCGTAACCCGTATAAAATAACCAAACTGTACCGACATTGTTATTGTAAGAGCGAACACTGAGGAACTCTTTTTCTATCATGGTAACACATCGCCAAAGCTAACTACGGCAAGAGATAAGCTAGCTTCTACGTCAGCACAAAACACGTTTGAGTTTGTAATGCACAACACTGCCATACAACTTGTACTGACTGTAAAACATGAACAATCATATTATAATATCTGTAAAGTATTAGCCCACACTTCATGTTTTATTTGTACACAGCTGAGCTAGCCAGACAGCGTATGTACTGTAGTTGTACTAACACGCATGACGTACTGCCTGTATCATGATCAATATGAAAGTCACTCACTCTATGGACAGTTGTTCGTCTGGTCCAGCTGGCCAGGGGCGTTTACTGTTGATTTTGGGTAAGCACTCCATTTATGTCGAAATAGCTTAGCTCCAAGTTCCACATTTGCAGCTTAAAGTAACTTTCACCTCACTCTACCGGCTTCCGTGTGCTCCAACGACTCACTCTTCCTTTGTACTTGCTTCTATAAGCAGCAGTTAATCCTCAGTATATTTAGCTGAAAAAATATAAGATTTTGAATCCTCATTTGTCCAAAAATAGTCGTCTTCGTTGTCTGTTACCAAGTCTAGCATGATTAGAACACACACGCGTGTTTCATTATGGAAGTAGGAAAACACAAGTTGTTGCCAGAAGTCAGACGTGCACTGCTATGGAAACAGAAATCAATGCGCTGGAAAAATGTATTAATAATATCAAAATACGGTAAATATTGTTAGGAATATGTCTGTTACTACATTATATATAGACTTGCAGTGTGTATATAAACTGAGGGTTTTGAGGTTCTTTTAGAGGGCTTTGAAGGCTACAACGGTGACTTCCATTACCCGCATCTTTTCATCACTTTTCATCATAATTAAAATCCTAAAAAAAAGACATTCATGTTCTTGTCTCTCATAATGATTGTGAACGATAAGCAAAATTCAACAAAAGTGCAGTTCCCGTTTAAGAGACGGTCAGAAAACGGCTTGCAGATGGTCTGTAAAACATAATCTATGCAAATTTCTGACCAAAGAACCACAATTAAATGTTAGGTAGACCACAATTGAAGTTTTTAATTAAACAAATCGTAATATGACCACTTAAAAACCATATTTATTCAATGTATTTGCTCATTCTATTCTATAAACTCACTCACTCATGTTACTGAAATGAGTCATTTCAGCTTAAGAGAAATAAAAAGGGCCAACATACATTTTGAGCAATTCAATATGTGTATTAAGAAAAAAAATACGCCAATCAAAGCTTATTTTGAGTTAGAAAATTGATTTCGGGTGAGTGGCCCTGCTGCAATATAGTATTTTGTTTGCAGAAACAAATTACCCGTCAAATGTGAAAACTACAAGCGTGTCATTTCCTCCGAGAAATTACCCATTACCGGAATCGACACTTTGCAATCATGAGTGATGGAAAGGTAAAACAGCCAAGATTCCCATTGATGAAAACAGAACCAGTGGAGCATAGTGCATCAATGCCTTGATGGGACCCTCATTATGACACAACAATCCCCAACATTCAATTCAACAAGTTCACAGCAATTCCCTGGAGACTGGCGAAAGTCATTGTAGAAAGGTGAAAAAAAACAATGACTGAAATTGAGGTCCTAAGAAAAACTTAAAATGAAATTACTAGTAGGCAATGAATCCGTCCTTTGACTTCTTTTATTGCAGAGTCCTGGACACATGGACAGATGATTCCTCTTCCATGGCTGCAGCGTTTACAAGCAGGGGCAGTGGTGTGCCGTCAGGGCCAGCAAGGCCTTCTCTGCTGGCCTAACATAACCAGAAATCATGATCATAATTAAAGATAAAAGTCATTTGAATTTACTTTCCCTAAATATCTAAAATTATTCATATTCTCTTCATGTCATATTATGCTCGTTCCAATGCTGTTGTTTTTAGAGTTTTTATCCAATCAGAATTCAGCTAGTTTATGTTGCCATGCTGTACCAAATATGCCCGGAGCCTTCAGAATCAACAATGCACTGTGCACTGAAAGTGAACATGCACACACAGTTGATAGATAATTGCGATAGCCAATCAGATCACGAGTTGTTGTCAGTAAGGCCTTCTAACTGGCCCTGACATTTACGCGTCCTGTGATTGGATACTCACTTGGGAGTACCAAGTGAGTATCCAATCACAAGTTGTGAAAACAGGAAGTGGCACCGGAGCCATACGAGCCATAGAAGGCCACAGAAAACTCACCGGTACAATAACCACGAAGATAAAGTCTTTGTCTTACACCTAGTAAATCGATGTGGACAGACGAAGCCAAGCAATTCAGGTTTAGCGAGCGGTGCACGCTCCTGACAAGGAAATACATTTTTGGCAGGTAATCACATTTTGGCACAACACCGGAACTCTCTAATAACTAAAGTTTCTTGAGTGAATAATGTAAACTCACTAGACCGGTATGTTTTAGCGCTTTCATGACGGGTTTACTGACAGATATAAGTGAGAACTTTACACTACTTTACATTAGAAATGGCAACAGCAGAGGATGAATGTCCCATAACAAGAAGATAGAGAAAAAGATTAAGCTTATCGGCTACAGTGATGCGCACAAATTTTCAGGACTTATGCAGATCCCGAATACAGATCAGCAGGTACCAGAAGGTAAGAAAAGTTTAATTTACATAATATTGCAAAACAAAATGCCAGATAATGTCTTACCTTATACACACACCATAATAATACTTGTATGTTGAAGCACAGTACAATCCATCAAGTGGTGCGGCTTCATAGCTTATCAAAGTCGTACTAAAACATGTTCATAGATTTTTGAGTGCCTTGTGTAATGTTCTATATTTTCAATGGAACATATAAAATGTTGGTGTTGTTTACTTGAGTCATATTGCAGTCTACACGTATCTCTTATGTGTGACTGCCGTCTACTGGTCACACTTATCATTTCGCCATGTACCAAATAAAATAGCTTCGAGGTCGGTAAGCGCAACCAAAATGATTCCCTTCATTAGGTTATAAGGCGCACTGTAGAGTTTTGAGAAACTGAAAGGATTTTAAGTGCGCCTAATAACCCTAAAAATACAGTCAATAAAACTTCTGCCTTGTTTTTAATGACTACTTCAGCCTACTACACTACTGTATTTTAAATGTGGTCATTATGGTGGTACTTGGAGAGCCAAGTGTTTTCTTAGGTGATCAAAAAAGTTTGATGAGCACTGTATTGGGTGATATTATGATTCTAATCCACATTTAACACCCTTCCTTGTGGTCTACAAAACCTGGAATGGTGGTGCTTTGGTCAACATTTCCATCTCCATGCCCTACTCTGAGTGTCTTTTGAAAACCTCAGATTTTGGGAAGATGCAAACTCCACTAAGCATTTGCATAGTTGCGTTCGCCTATCAGCCTTTTGCCCTTGGCTTGCTGGCCATTCAAAAGTGGTTACAGGATACAGAAAGTTTGTGCGGTCAAGTGCGCTGATAACAAACCCCACTGTCAATTTACCTCACAACGGGTGGACGACGAAGAGGCAACGACAAGCGGCCAAGAACGATGTAAGCAAACATCCATTACAGCAGCAAGGCCTCGGGTCACTGTATTGTTTTTATTGGTTATTTCTGCAGTTCAGCAACATGATGGTGAAAAAAACTGATTCTCCACAAAGCGCATTTTTTAGTAGAGCTTGTGCACATAAACCCAAATATTTTTAAAAGTAAATTATTGCATATTGTTCTAATGCAAGGGTGTCAAACGTACAGGTTTGTATCCGGCCCACGTGATGAGTTTGCCAAGTATATAAATTAACTGCTTTTTTTTTGGAACGAAGGAAACTGCTGTTCTAAATGTGTCCACTGGATGTCACAATAGCAATTCTGTTAGGCAAGCAAACGGTTTATACCTGGGGCCAAGCAAGAGGTACACAGTAAAGAGGGACTGTGGCTCCTCCTCCTCGACCCACATGAAACTTAAAACCTGACGTTTTACGTCTTCTGCTTGGAACACATTGTCATTTGGCACCCTCGTTGCCCCAAAATGTCTCTGCCAAACACGAGAAAAGTGAATTTAAGTGACAAAGTCTAAGCTCATTGTGTTTTTGAAACTGTACCAATTTCCTCAGAACTTTCAACAAATTTGAAGTTAGGTTTTTGTTAGGGTTGTAAGGTATACCGGTATTACTATAAAACTGCGATACTAATGAATCATATTCAGTACTATACCGCCTCTGAAAAGTACCAGTCCGCCATCCCGCGCCCCTGTCGTCGCCATGTCATGTCATTGCTGGTTTACGAGCAGACGAGCATGTTCGGCAGCACACAATCACGGAGTACTTACAAGCAGACACAGTGTGTAGACAGAAAAGGGAGAACGGACGCATTTTGGCTTAAAAACTAACGATAAAGGTGAAGTTATAACACTGAAACACCCACAGGAAGAGGTGCTTTAAGACATGGCTAGCTAGCTAGCGGCTAAAGTCCAGCCCCAGCCTGCAGTGTTTTAGCTACTTCTAAATCACTAATCCTCGCCTCCATGGCGACAAATAAAGTACGTTTCTTATAAGTATCGTCCCTGCAGGACGAGGAATAGCTAAACATGTTTCACTACACACCGTAGCTCACCGGCGTCACAATGTAAACAAACGCCATGGGTGGATCTACACCTAACATCCACTGTAATGATACCAAGTACAGGCGCGTATCTAGTCGATACTACTATGATTACGTCGATATTTTTTTAGCATCACAAAATCTTCTTTACTCTTTTTTCAATTTATATTATGTTTATATACTCAGGAAATATGTCCCTGGACACATGAGGACTTTGAATATGACCAATGTATGATCCTGTAACTACTTGGTATCGGATTGATACCCAAATTTGTGGTATCATCCAAAACTAATGTAAAGTATCAAAACAACAGAATAATAAGTGATTATTACATTTTAACAGAAGTGTAGATAGAACATGATAAAAGAGAAAGTAAGCAGATATTAACAGTAAAGAAACAAGTAGATTAATAATTCATTTTCTACCACTTGTCCTTAATAATTTTGACAAAATAATAGAATGATAAATGACACAATATGTTACTGCATATGTCAGCAGACTAAATTAGGAGCCTTTGTTTGCTTACTTACTACTAAAAGACAAGTTGTCTTGTATGTTCACTATTTTATTTAATGTACCGTAAGACTTTTTGTTAAAATAAAGCCAATAATGCAATTTTTTGTGGTCCGCTTTATTTAGAAAAGTACCGAAATAATTTTGGTACCAGTACCAAAATATTGGTATCGGGACAACACTAGTGTGTGTATGCGTCCGATGTAATTTCTAAGCAAGAAAATCACAATTCCACAGCCTTAATTCATTCGTGCAAAATGTATTCATCTTTATTTCTGCTCAGCCTCTTTTTTGATCCTAGCTCTATTTTATGTATACTGTAGCATAAGCAATAATTAATTCCCTAATTGAAATTTTTCAAAGCTTCAGGGGAGACCATTTTTTCGGGGGAGCTTTTTTTTTTTATTACAGCAAATCCTGCTTAATTACTTGCTATTTTCAAGGGCAAATTATTCACGCCTTATTAATATTCAACATAATTCCGCATGTTTAAATTTAATGGTGTTTCAATACAAAGGAAAATGTCAACTGCAAAGCTATCCAATCATGCAGTAAGTGAGCGGTCTCTTGTGCACACCTGTGTGTTTTTGCAAGTGCCAATACTTCCAGCAGGATGCTCCTGGAGGAGAGAAGCACTCCAGTGTATCAGCTGGCAGAGCACACAGGAAGAAAGGCTGGTATCAAACTAATAGGGTCATTTTAATTAGCGTCTTTACCCGACTCACTGCTCAACCCACCATGGCCGGCTGCTTCCTTCACCCATTCATACACTAATGGCAGAGGTTGCCAGTGAGGCGACTAACAGGTTCACCGTTCAAATCCCAAATCTTCCAATTAAATGGCAACCACCAAAACACCAAAGCAATACGAGCAACCAAGAAACATTTTTTCCATTTAATTAGAAAGCTTTCTTTTGACCATGATTTGTTTGTGCTCCTTATGTGCTTAGCCCTAATTTTGTCTGAGAAGTGCATGTTTAATCATTCATAGACCACCCATTTAATAATTTTATGTAAAAAAAAAAAGTAACAGCTTATCAATAATGAATCTTTAGTTGTAGCCATGACCAATTAAAATGGATGTGTGCCACTACAGCTGTAGTTCTTCTTTAAAAGGGAACTATGATGATTTTGTATCTTTAAAGGCCTACTGAAACCCACTACTACCAACCACGCAGTCTGATAGTTTATATATCAATGATGAAATCTTAACATTGCAACACATGCCAATACGGCCGAGTTAGATTAGTAAAGTGCAATTTTAAATTTCCCGCGAAATATCCTGCTGAAAACGTCTCGGTATGATGACGTTTGCGCGTGACGTCACGGATTGTAGCGGACATTTTGGGACAGCATTGTGGCCAGCTATTAAGTCGTCTGTTTTCATCGCAAAATTCCACAGTATTCTGGACATCTGTGTTGGTGAATCTTTTGCAATTTGTTTAATGAACAATGGAGATAGCAAAGAAGAAAGCTGTAGGTGGGAAGCGGTGTATTAGCGGCCGGCTGCAGCAACACAAACACGTAGCCGGTGTTTCATTGTTTACATTCCCGAACGATGACAGTCAAGCTTTACCATTGGCCTGTGGAGAACTGGGACAACAGACACTTTTACCAGGAGGACTTTGAGTTGGATACGCATGCTTGTGGAGAACTGGGACAACAGAGACTCTTACCAGGAGGACTTTGAGTTGGATACGCGCTACCGTGAGTACGCAGCTGCGGCTTCCAAACATTTGATCGCTTGCCTGTACGTGCGTGCCGCTATGTGCATGTCACGTACGTAACTTTGGGGAAATATATGTGCTGTATGGACTTTGGGGAGGTGAACGGTACTTTGGGCTGTGGGATTGAGTGTGTTGTGCGGGTGTTTGATTTGTGTTGGCGGGTTATATGGACGGGAGGGGGGAGGTGTTTGTTATGCAGGTTTAATTTGTGGCATATTAAATATAAGCCTGGTTGTGTTGTGGCTAATAGAGTATATATATGTCTTGTGTTTATTTACTGTTTAAGTCATTCCCAGCTGAATATCAGGTCCACCCGCCTCTGAATCGCTTCCACTGCCCTCTAGTCCTTCCCTCTCACTTTCCTCATCCACGAATCTTTCATCCTCGCTCAAATTAATGGGGAAATCGGCGCTGCTTGTGGCCATGATTGTAAACAATGTGCAGATGTGAGGAGCTCCACAACCTGTGACGTCACGCTACTTCCGTTACAGGCAAGGCTTTTTTATCAGCGACCAAAAGTTGCGAACTTTATTGTTGATGTTCTCTACTAAATCTTTTCAGCAAAAATATGGCAATATCGCGAAATGATCAAGTATGACACAGAATGGATCTGCTATCCCCGTTTAAATAAGAAAATCTCATTTCAATAGGCCTTTAATTACGACACTTTTTTGTGGTCTAGATCAGGGGTTCTTAACATTTTTGACCTCGGGGCCAACTCAAAATATTAACACTGAACTAGTAATCTTACTCTTGATTTCAATCGTATGCAATAATAACTTTATATCTAACCTACTTAAAGTGTACACAGCCTTATCAGATGATATGAAAGCATGTGTTAATCAAAGATTATTATCAAGGCTGAGGTCAGGCTGATTACAAACATAAATACTAATCAATTATACCGATACTGCAAAAGAAGGCACTCATAAAAACTGATGAAAAATAAATTTGCATACAATTACGCAATACTAAAATAAAGAAAACTATAACTTAATTGATAATAATTATCATATTTTATAAATAAACGATAAAATTTAAGTGCAAATGAAAATACAGTTTCACCACTTTAGTCATATTTTTTGCGCTTGAGAAACTTTTCAATGACTTTAACTCGAGACTTCTTCTGTTTGTTTGATACTGCCACTACTGCCACACATAGTGGAAAAGTGTATTACAACTGAGTAACGCTGCGGCCCATATAAATCACAGCTGAGAAACACTTATTTTTTGGCGGCCCATCAACACAGCCCGGCCCTATGGTTAAGAAACACTGGTCTAGATGATATGTATTTGATATGCTACGGTGTATATTTTGCTCCACATTCACTTTTAAAACCCGTTTCTAAGCCTGTATGCACAATGTTTTTTTCTGGGAGCGTAACCAGGTTGCAAATGAAACCACGCCCCACACGTTCCAAATGTATCATATTTTATTTTTTGTACACTGTTTAATATATGTACCTTGAAAACGAACGTCATCTCTATTTTTCCCCAGACAAAGTGAAATGTACACTTTATAGGCATTATATAGGTTCACCTAGTCATAACATTAGGTACACACCGATCGATGCTACTGAAACTTCTGTTTTAGTAGCATTTATGTCGCTACATCTTGGTGTTATTATGGAGGTCCTCCCCTATTGGCTGAGAGGTTTACTTAATGTCCAATTAAGTACATCGACCTCGCTCTGATGTCACAACGTAGCCAGACTGCAAAACGTAGTGTTTCGAGGCATCCAAGCTCTGCCACATGAACTTTATTATTTGATGCTTTGGTAGTAGCTATGTGCACATGGACACATTTAATCGGATTAAAAGACTAACCAGAATAAAAATGCTTCATGTAAACACGGCATTCAGAATATTCTGACCCGATCACACACGTTCGGATGAAAATGTAATTCCGCATGAAAATACATCTTCCGAAAGTTGGGGTTGGAATTATCCTTACTGCCCATGTCTTTGATATCAGATATACTTTGGTGGTGGAGGTGGGACTAAATTTAATAGTCTCGGAAGGAAGCGATTGTCTTGCTGATGTCTTCCCATAGTCAACATGTACAGAAGTAGCGTTATATACTGTTGAGTTTGTTGCTTTAAAACGAGACTAGGAAAAACAAAAGTATGGTCTGGAGTGTCATGTGTTGATGTAACAATAAAAGAAGGGATACATGTGTCATCTTAACGAGCTGTTTAATTCACGACATTACAGGTACTCCTAGTGCTAACTGCTAGCCTCAAACACATACACAAAATGTCGTAACATGAAGAATCGCAATATAAATGGCACAGAACAGTTACATTTCAAAAAGAGAGGTAAAACAAAAGTAGTGAACAGAAGGAAAGAATTATAAATAAATACCGTCAGACAACCAGAAATGTACAAAGCCATGTTTGCTTACAGTGGAAGTCGACTGCTTCTTTAGCTTCTGCAGTGAGCAAACTCGTCTAAAAGATGGCGCCATCGCACAAACAATAACAGACCTTTCTGTTTATGTTAGGTACTGCGCATGTAAGGTATTCCAATTTAAGGTGTGACGCATGAAAATGCATGTCATAGTTAGATCATTTTTTCAGGGTCCATGTACATATTAACATTCTAATCCGAATGATGATCAGATTAAATAAATGTTGTACATGTTCACGTGGCTAGTGTTTAATGTCCAACATTGTAACATTTAATAGTCAGAAAAAAGGAAATCAATCATAGGTCCCCTTTAAGTATTTCTCCTTCTCGTTTTTCAGCAGAAGGACAAGACTATACCGCATCCCACCCTGGCCCTGCGTTATCACTCTTAATAACAGCACTTCAGGCTGCCTGTTACACAAGAGATTCCTGGCTGTCTCTAACGCAGCTGAGATCATTATGAAACATCGTTTTGAAGGGAGCTGTTCATGTTCTTACGTTGTTGGGCAAGACAAAGCCTGCTTTGATTTTTGGATTTAATGCGATTATGTGATGTGGTCCAAAATGCAGGGAATTTAAAAGTATTTTTTTTTACAAAGAAATCCTCATTAGTTTGCTTGATACGTTCCCTCCGTATCAAAGCAAGCATCAGAGCGTACTCATCAAATTTTACAGTGTGTGACACATTTCTAAAAGCAGTGTGTACATACTGGCATTTCCATAACTATTTATTGTAGACAGTTGTATTATTGTTTTTTCTTCCCCTAACCTTAACTTGAACCTATTTGCTGTTGCCTTACAACCTTTTTTAGTTCAGTACTTTAAGCCAGTGTTTTTCAACCTTTTTCGAGCCAAGGCACATTTTTTTCATTGGAAAAATCCCGAGGCACACCACTAGCGGAAAACATGAAAAAATGAAACGCAGTAGCCGATATTGACAGTGAAAAGTAGTTCTCGCAATTGTTGGATATAAATTCAAATCACAACCAACCATGCATCACTATAGCTCGTCTCAAAGTAGGTGTACTGTCACGACTTGTCACATCACGCCGTGACTTATTTTGAGTTTTTCGGTGTTTTCCTGTGTGTACTGTTTCCTATTTTGTTGTTGATTGTCATGTCATGTACGGATGTACTATGTGGACGCCGTCTGCTGCTCCAAACGCTGTAAGTCTTTGCTGTCGTCCAGCATTCTGTTTTTGTTTACTTTGCAGCCAGTTCAGTTTTAGTTTCGTTTTGCATAGCCATCCCTAAGCTTCAATGCCTTTTCTTAGCGGCACTCGCCTTTATTTTTGGTTTAAGCATTAGATACCTTTTTACCTTCACACTGCCTACCGCTGTCGTCTGCATATTGTGATCAAGACAAACAATGTTCCCGATATACACAAAGCAATTAGCTACCTGCTGCCACCTACTGATATGGAAGAGTATTACACGGTAACTCTGCCGCGCTCTAGAAAGCACAGACACATTACTTGCGGATTATAATCACTGGTGTGCAAAAAATATTTTTAACCCAATTAGGTGAAATGACATCATCTCCCACGGCACACCAGACAATATCTCACGGTACACTAGTATGGCACAGCACAGTGTTTGAAAAACACTGCTTTAAGCAATAAATACAATGTGTCACATTTCAAACCATGACACATGAGGCCTTATAAATCCCAGACCAACTGTAAAATGCATGCGACTGTGCGTTACAACAGTTTTGTCTTTATCTGCAAGATAGTGCAAACCAGGGATATTTCGATCAGGGTTTTATGCGGCCTAGTGATATCGTGATACCAATACCGATGGCATGTATTAACTGTAAAACATTTTTAAGTATTTATGGTGAGTGTTACTGACAGTTTAACAATATCAACACAATATTTAAACCAGCCCCTTATTTTCTTGTATCACATAAAATTGTTTGATCAAAACAAAGTTAACAGTACACAATAACTGAACAAAATTAAAAACTAATATCTACTACTCATTTAAATCCTTTGGCTTTTGCCCTTAAAGTATTCCTTTGTCCAGATAATTATTCACTGAGTTTGTAAACATGAAGAAAAACACAGCAAAAATGTTTAGAGGAAATAAAAATATTTAGAGAAAATAAAAATATCGACCAAATCCCTCTTGTATTGATCATGCATGCATTGATCATCACAGCTCTTTCGTATTGACGCCACCGATGTATGGATCGATCCACCCTCCACTTACGTGTCAGCTATAAATATGATATTGCTGACGTGCACACCAACAGTTGTTGTTATTATATTCTCTCTCTCAACACTTATTACCGTATTTTCCGGACCATAGGGTGCACCGGATTATAAGGCACACTGCCGATGAATGGTCTATTTTCTATCTTTTTTCATATATAAGGCGCACCGGATTATAGGGCGCATTAAAGGAGTCATATTATTATTACGGATGTTCGATAATGGCTTTTTGCCGATATCCGATATTCCGATATTGTCCAACTCTTAATTACCGATACCGATATCAACCGATACCGATATATACAGTCGTGGAATTAACACATTATAATGCCTAATTTGGACAACCAGGTATGGTGAAGATAAGGTTTTTGTTTTTTTTTAAATAATAAAATAAAATAAGATAAATAAATTCAAAACATTTTCTTGAATAAAAAAGAAACTAAAACAATATAAAAACAGTTACATATAAACTAGTAATTAATGAAAATGAGTAAAATTAACTGTTAAAGGTTAGTACTATTAGTGGAACAGCAGCAAGCACAATCATGTGTGCTTACGGACTGTATCCCTTGCAGACTGTATTGATATATATTGATAAATAATGTAGGAACCAGAATATCAATAACAGAAAGAAACAACCCTTTTGTGTGAATGTTTGTAAATGGGGGAGAGAGGTTTTTTGGGTTGGTGTACTAATTGTAAGTGTATCTTGTGTTTTTTATGTTGATTTAATAAATAAAAAAAAAATAAACCGATACCGATAATAAAAAAAACGATACCGATAATTTCCGATATTACATTTTAAAGCATTTATCGGACATCTCTAATTTTTTTTTTTTTTTTCTGAATTGAAAACACTTCCTTGTGGTCTACATAACATGTAATGGTGGTTCTTTGGTCAAAATGTTGCATAGATTATGTTTTACAGATCATCTTCAAGCCGCTTTCTGACAGTCGCTTCCGGATGCGCCTTTTCGTGGAAGGTGTTATTTACGTGGCTCACCTTTGGCAGCGTTTGCTCCCCGTCATCTTTGTTGTAACGGTGTAGCGTGCAAGGACGGTAGTGGAAGAAATGTCAAAAGATGGTGAATTATGTAAACTCACTACACCGGTATGTTTTAGCGCTTTCATGGCGAGTTTACTGACAGATATAAGTAAGAACTTTACACTACTTTATATTAGAAATGGCAACAGCGGAGGACGAATGTCACATGACAAGAAGATAGAGAAAAATAAGGAGCTTATGGACTACGGTGGGTGTCGTCACGGACTACAAAGGCGGACGCGCACACTTTTTCAGGATTAATGCAGATCCAAAATACAGATCAGCAGGTACCAGAAGAAAAGAAAAGTTGATTTTGCATAATATTGCGAAACAAAACACCAGATAGTATGCTCTACCTTATGCACACACCATAATAATACTCGTATGTTTAATGCGCCGACAATCCATCAAGCGGTGCGGCTTCGTAGCTTACCAAAGTCGTACTAAAACATTTTGGTACATTTTTGAGCACCGTGTGTAATGTTCTATATTTTCAATGGAACATATAAAATGTTGGTGTTGTTTACTTGAGTCATACTTCCATCATATTGCAGTCTACACGTATCTCTTATGTTTGACTGCCATCTACTAGTCACACTTATTATTACACCATGTACCAAATAAATTTGCTTCGAGGTTGGTAAGCAAAACCAGAATTATTCCGTACATTAGGCGCACCGGGTTATAAGGCGCACTGTCGAGTTTTGAGGGGAAAAAAGGATTTTAAGTGCACCTTATAGTCCGGAAAATAGGGTAAACTACTTGTTAATTTCTTATCGATAGCTGCTTACATTGTACTGTAACGTGGTTTCATATATAATTCTTAAACTTTACTAAACACTTAATTCTATAAGTATTAGCTCGCCTGCTTATGGCTTGCTCTCAGTGTGTAACATGTTTAGCTTAGTCCTCCAGTAATAACAATACTCAAGATACTAAGAAAACATGTTTATTTGCTGTGATATAAATGGTTATTATTAATTTAGGGTAGCGGCTCCACACTGTGTATGGAGATACATACTTAGCTGCTAGCGAGTAAACAGCCGAGGAACTAAACATAGTGTCAGCCAAAGGGGATCAGCGTTTGTGATCGACATTATTAGGCATAAATCAGCAATGGCGATCACATACTTATTCAGGAAAAATACTGATCGCCGGCCGATTAATCTATGCATCCTCAAAAATAATCCTTCATTTTACAAACCATATAATAACGTTGGAAGGGTGGCATTTCACCAAAGTTGCCCTCAGACTGTAGTTCTCATTTTATTTTTCTTGAAAAATATCTCCTGAAAGAACATCCTCCCTGCTCTTGTAAGCCATCATCGCCAGAGGAAAGTACAGTAAAACCTGGAGTTTCCGGAAGGACACATAAACCCGGGGTATAGAACTTCAGAAATGACACGATGAAAAGTGCGTATGACATCGGTAAACGCAAGCCTTCATGAAACTAGAACCGTCCTGGGCTGCAGTGTATAACAGGCAGTTATCGTCAGCCCGGCTTCTGTGCGGGTACACGCCTCTAGAGGAAATCTCATCTTTTACAGCAATGTGCTAATACTGTCCCTCAAAACATTTATGACCATCAGCAGACGGGCTCTGGGGCACAGCTGCTGTTTGGCGAACAACTAAACAGAAAATAAAGTTAAAGTTAAAGTAACCATGATTGTCCCACACACACTAGGTGTGGCAAAATTATTCTCTGCATTTGACCCATCACCCTTGATCCCCCCCTGGGAGGTGAGGAGAGCAGGGAGCAGCAGCGGTGGCCACGCCCGGGAATCATTTTTGATGATTTAACCCCCAATTCCAACCCTTGATGCTGAGTGCCAAGCAGGGAGGGAATGGGTCCCATTTTTATATAGTCTTTGGTATGACTGGGCCGGGGATTGAACTCACGACCTACCGATCTCTGGGCGGACACTCTAACCACAAATTCACCTCCGATTTAAAAAAAAAAAACATAACTCAGTCTTTATAAAAGGTAAAGATTAGAGATGTCCGATAATATCGGGCTGCCGATATTATTGGCCGATAAATCGGAAATTATCGATATCTGTTTCAAAATTATTGGTATCGGTTTCAAAAAGTAAAATGTATGACTTTTTAAAACGCCTCTGTGTACACGGACGTAGGGAGAGGTACAGAGAGCCAATAAACCTTAAAGGCACTGCCTTTGCGTGCCGGCCTAGTCACCTGATATCTACGGCTTTTCACACACACAAGTGAATGCCAGGCCTACTTGGTCAACAGCCATACAGGTCACACTGAGGGTGACCGTATAAACAACTTTAACACTGTTACAAATATGCGCCACGCTGTGAACCCACACCAAACAAGAATGACAAACACATTTCGGGAGAACATCCGCACCGTAACACAACATAAACACAACAGAACAAATACCCAGAACCCCTTGCAGCACTAACTCTTCCGGAACGCTACAATATACACCCCCCGCTACCCTTTACCACCCCCCGCCCCCACAACAACCACCTCATGAGCATGTCCCAAATTCCAAGCTGCTGTTTTGAGGCATGTTAAAAAAAAATAATGCACTTTGTGATGTCAATAATGAATATGGCAGTGCCATGTTGGCATTTTTTTCCCATAACTTCAGTTGATTTATTTTGGGAAAACCTTGTTACATTGTTTAATGCATCCAGCGGGGCATCACAACAAAATTAGGCATAATAATGTGTTAATTCCACGACTGTATATATCGTATCGGTTGATATCGGAATTGGTAATTAAGAGTTGGACAATATCGGAATATCGGATATCGGCAAAAAAGCCATTACCGGACATCTCTAGTAAAGATGCATAAGCTAAAATGCACTTGAAAAGCCAATAAAGTGAACCCTCTTCCTACATGACTTCAGCAAGGTTTTTGCTTGCATGTGTTTAGGGTACCAGACCATTAAATCCCACTCTTTCTGTTACGAGCCACATCAGCCATCTCTGTCTGGGTAGTATTGAAAATCAATAGGATTCTGCCTTTGACATTGAACAAAATGTGTGATTTTGGGAAAAGTGTTGTTTGAAAATTGTGACGTTAATAGCTTTCAAGAACATGTTTCAATCTGGCCAGACAAGCACCTCAGCTAGAAACCAATTTAAAATCAATGAGGTTGTTTTTTGTTTTAACAAAAATATTTGGAAAAAGATTAATTGCCAATAGGTGGTGTTGAAAGAGACCATCTTGCACATGTTTAGATAAATGTTAATAATATGTACAGTTGTATCTTGGTTTTTATTACTCACTTTCCAAAGGACTAATTAATCCATTCCAAAAAGTATAACAAAATGCAAAAAAATAAAAAGGAGGAAAGTATATTTATCCCCCCAGGTGCATGTTTTTGGAGGTGGGAGCTGAGATAGGCTCCAGCGCCCCCCGCGACCCCGAAGGGAATAAGCGGTAGAAAATGGATGGATGGATGGGCATATTTATCTCACTATGGATGATGTAGAAAGACATCAATGACTTTTCGGTTTTGTTTAATTAATCAGCCGTCAATCCATGCTTACTTGCTGCGTGTATAACCTGTAACATATTTAGAAAAAGTTTTATAATAATTGCTATACCAAATACATTGCAAATTGTGGTGAATCAAGAAACGATTCTGAGTCGAAACGTCAACCCAAGAATTGGAATCGAATCGTGAATGTGTATCAAATTTCCATAGAATCAACATAAATCTGTTGATTTTAAAAAGCATTTGATTTAATCAGTTAAAAATGATGTGTAAAAAAAAAAAGTGGATTATTAATTACTGTATTAATAAATCCAATTTTTTTTAAATCGGAATAAATAAGAATTGCGATTCGGATGTGAAACAATGTTTTTCAGCACCCCTGATACATATACTTTAAAACTATGTTAATTTGAATAAAATAGACTAGATGCAATTATGTAACAATAAACCATGCCTAAACTATTTTTTTTTAGTGTTTTGTTAGGTCCTTAAAGGCCTACTGAAACCCACTACTACCGACCACGCAGTCTGATAGTTTATATATCAATGATGAAATCTTAACATTGCAACACATGCCAATACGGCCGGGTTAACTTATAAAGTGCAATTTCAAATTTCCCGCTAAACTTCCGGTTGAAAACGTCCATGTATGATGACGTATGTGCGTGACGTCAATCGTTGAAACGGAAGTATTGGTACCCCATTGAATCCAATACAAAAAAGCTGTGTTTTCATCTCAAAATTCCACAGTATTCTGGACATCTGTGTTGGTGAATCTTTTGCAATCTGTTTAATGAACAAAGAAGACTGCAAAGAAGAAAGTTGTTGTTGGGATCGGTGTATTAGCGGCTGGCTGTAGCAACACAACCAGGAGGACTTTGACTTGGATAGCAGACGCGCTAGCCGACGCTAGCCGCCGACCGCACGGATGATCGGGGGAAATCCTTCGTCCTTCCGTCGATCGCTGGAACGCAGGTGAGCACGGGTGTTGATGAGCAGATGAGGGCTGGCTGGCGTAGGTGGAGCGCTAATGTTTTTATCATAGCTCTGTGAGGTCCCGTTGCTAAGTTAGCTTCAATGGCGTCGTTAGCAACAGCATTGTTAAGCTTCGCCAAGCTGGAAATTATTAACCGTGTATTTACATGTCCATTGTTTAATAGTATTGTTGATCTTCTGTCTATCCTTCCAGTCAGGGATTTATTTATTTTGTCTCTATCTGCATTTGAGCCCGATGTTATCACGTTAGCTCCATAGCTAAAGAGCTTCGCCGATGTATTGTCGTGGAGATAAAAGTCCATGTGAATGTCCATTTCGCGTTCTCGACTCTCATTTTCAAGAGGATATAGTATCCGAGGTGGTTTAAAATACAAATCCGTGATCCACAATAGAAAAAGGAGAAAGTATGGAATCCAATGAACCCTTGTACCTAAGTTACGGTCAGAGTGAAAAAAGATACGTCCTGCACTGCACTGTAGTCCTTCACTCTCACTTTCCTCATCCACGAATCTTTCATCCTCGCTCAAATTAATGGGGTAATCGTTGCTTTCTCGGTCCGAATCTCTCTCGCTGCATTGTAAACAATGGGAAAATGTGAGGAGTCCTTCCTCCGGTGACGTCACGCTACTTCCGGTACAGGCAAGGCTTTTTTTTAATCAGCGACCAAAAGTTGCGACCTTTATCGTCGTTGTTCTCTACTAAATCCTTTCAGCAAAAATATGGCAATATCGCGAAATTATTAAGTATGACACATAGAATGGATCTGCTATCCCCGTTTAAATAAAAAAAATTCATTTCAGTAGGCCTTTAATGCAGCGGAAAATAAAATGGTCAAGTTAGTTATTTGCAATGTTTGGCTGTATGATAATCGGGACAGTATACAAAAACCGAGGAAAACATTTTCTTCAGACCGAATGCTACGAAAAGCGCTAACCAATACATAGCACTGGTTATACGTAAGGTCAGGAAAAAACACAGAGGCTATTTAATCCCTACATGCCTGTTTTGCAGGTTTCCAAGCTCTTCGGGGGAAACAGGCTTGTAGGGATGAAAAAACCTCTGTGTTTTTTCCTGACCTAACGTATACAGTATATCGCTCTACCCCGGTATTGAGCACTGTATAACGGATAAACCACAGAAACCTCGACTATATAGCACTGTTTAACGGATAAATCACAGAAACCTTGACTATATAGCACTGTTTATTTTTGTTATGTTGACATAAAGATAATCATTTAAGACATGGAACACAAGGATAAACCAAACTACCAAAACAACTTAGTATGTTTCTGCACGACAGCCTGGAACAGATCATTGCTTTGAAATATTATCTAATCCAATTACACAAAGCTTTTTTTTTTAAGATTACCTGGCAAATGACCAAATCTATCAATTATTTTAGGCTTAATTAAATTGTTCCTCCAAAAGATGAGCTGAACGCACTAATTAGCTACAAGTTGTTATGCCACAAATTAAGTTCCGTAGCTGCATCAAGCCTGCTCCTCCTTTGCTTCCAATATCATGTAAAAGTTGTTTTCTTCCTTTCAGCTGATTGTCAGTGAAGTGTACCACCGTAGTTGCATTAGTGCCCCAAATTATGTTGTGAGTCATCAGTGTCACTTTGCGATTTGCTCATTCTCGCCTCATTTGCACAACAACCAGCAACCGGGGTTGTTGCCGTGGGAGACAGTAGCAGCGTGTGATCATGTTAGGTGCTTTGTTACCACAAGATAATATACGTCTTCACTAATTAGCCACAGCAATGAGGTTTGTGTAAGCGGCAAGGTAATAGCTGTGTCAGCTTCTTAAAAATAATTAAGCCTGAATATCAAGAAAGTGTGTAATTGACAAATTAACTAAAAAAAATGTTTTTAATTACATGACGTCACAATGTGGTGCAGTAAGCTGACAGAACTTCTAAACTCACAGCTTCAAATCACAGTTCCATTGTAATCAGTAGAAGTGGGAATCTTTGGGCACTTCACCATTAAATTTGATTCCGATTGTTGGGATGACGAGTCAATTCAGAATAGTTTCTCGATTTAACACGATTCTTGTAATACATTATTTGATATACAGGGTTTTTCCTGCGTTCAAAATTGTGTGGCGGCCGCCTCCAGCTAATTTTGTGCCGCACCCCCCGGCCAGAGCGATTAAAATCGGTCAACACAGCGTAAAGCTCCGGCTGTGTTGATTGACCAATTGATGTCCCTCTGCGGCAGCTTCGTATTTTAACTGCAGTTGCAGCGTTGCGCCACTATAGAGGCGCTATATCGACAGCAGTGCATCAGAAAGATTTGAAGCAACTACCGAAGAAGAAACAGATCGAATCGTGTTTTTTTCCCGCTACTTGGTGCATAATGTTGACCGCCGTAATAAGTGGATTTGTGCCATACGGAGCGTGATATGGAGGGATCACTGGACTCCTACAGAACACTCCAGACTGTGCTGTGAACATTGTGTCTCTGGTAAGTGAACACAGCTAGTAGTGTAAGCTTCGTTTCCAACCTTTTCTGACTAATTATAATAGATCGATTGATTGAAGAATTTATTACAAGTTTGCATAGGATCAGGTAGAGTTTCATGACGGTACAGATTAACTGGTACAAGGTCAACTAAAAGGAGTTACCACAAGAAAGCATTACAAGCATGTCATGTTTATTAAAAAATATTTTTCCTCTGTGTCAGAGTAACTTTTATGTTTTTAGCGTTGCAGATATGACAGGCAAAATAGGCCACTGCCACTTTTTTTGTGTTCAAATTCTGGCGCAAGGTCAGGATTGTACCATCTCTGCCTCAATTTGAGCCAGGAAAAACCCTGGTATATAAATAATAATAAAACCTTTTCAAATAAGGGTTACAAAGGCTCCTCCTGGCTGCTGACGTACGACTTATACACACAGTGTTAGCTTAAAAAACACATTTTTAAAAAATCTATTTATAAAAAGTTATTTGCAAAAAATCACAGAATGATAGTCAATCTAATAAAATAAATATGGTTAATTGAGAAGACATACAAAAACGTTACTTTAATGCTAAAAAGGGTCAACCAAAAATTAATATAAGCAAGTATAAAAAATAATAATAATATCAATAATAGTTGTTTGTTTTTAATTCAAAAATTGTTTTTTAAATACAATAAAATAAATATTCCAATGTTTATACATATATTTTTTTAAATTGATTCTCGAAAATTAGGAGTGTAACTACCGTTTTTTTCCAGACTATAAGCCGCATAGGTATATCATTTTAGAATAACTTTTTTTTTTTTTTTCCATATATTAGCCACACCAGATTATAAATCATAGATATACACTACCGTTCAAAAGTTTGGGGTCACATTGAAATGTCCTTATTTTTGAAGGAAAAGCACTGTACTTTTCAATGAAGATAACTTTAAACTAGTCTTAACTTTAAAGAAATACACTCTATACATTGCTAATGTGGTAAATGACTATTCTAGCTGCAAATGTCTGGTTTTTGGTGCAATATCTACATAGGTGTATAGAGGCCCATTTCCAGCAACTATCACTCCAGTGTTCTAATGGTACAATGTGTTTGCTCATTGGCTCAGAAGGCTAATTGATGATTAGAAAACCCTTGTGCAATCATGTTCACACATCTGAAAACAGTTTAGCTCGTTACAGAAGCTACAAAACTGACCTTCCTTTGAGCAGATTGAGTTTCTGGAGCATCACATTTGTGGGGTCAATTAAACGCTCAAAATGGCCAGAAAAAGAGAACTTTCATCTGAAACTCGACAGTCTATTCTTGTTCTTAGAAATTAAGGCTATTCCACAAAATTGTTTGGGTGACCCCAAACTTTTGAACGGTAGTGTATAAGTGGTGAAATGAGATATTTACGTATAAATATTTTGTAAATGTTTATTTACATACCTTAGTTGTTTCCAAACAGCTGATCAAACAAAACAGAAAAGTCATTGGCGTCTTTTCTCATCCTTTATGATATGAACACGCTTTTCTCCTTTTTAATAAGGTTCAAGATTTTGATCGTCATTCTTCTTCCTTGTACTTTGTAAACACTTTAAGTTTGCACAGTTTCTTAAAGTGCATCATTTTAGTACATTATTAGATTTTGTGGCTAAATGCATTCCATTGTTTAGCCGTTCACAAAGAAAAATCCATAATTTAGCCGCACCTTCGTATAAACTGCAGGGTTCAAAGCTTGGGGAAAAAGTAGCGGCTTATAGTCCTGAAAATACAGTTATACTTTTTTTGTTTATTGCCCAATATGTCATATACACAGACATGAGCATACTTGATCGCAGTGGTGTGGGATTTTTTTTAATTATTTGTTAATTTTTATTAATGCACAAAGTGCAATTTCAATGTTGATGATGTGCATTTATTTGAAAAAAATAACGAATGTTATGGCAAGCAGAATTGTTTTTGATTAATTCAACTATTTTCCCTAAACTCTGCATTGAGGATATAAAGTGTGTTTTATTTGATTATTCAACAATCTGATCGATAGATTACTTGTCTACTAAAATAATCTATATTTTCAGCGCTTGTTAGTAGGGTTGACATTTTCAACACTTTTGCAATGAAAATACAAATCTGTTTATCGCCCCGAAATAAAAACCTCTCTAAGATCTCAACAAGCCTTTGAGCTCCAGTAAAGCAGCCGAACACAACTTTGTACTACTGAAGATGGACACACAGATGTGAGCTAATGGGATCACCTCCATACAAGTTCCACCCTCCTAAAAACATCAGTCACAATTCCTTGCCAATGTTTTCTCATTCCCTCTGTTAATTAATCTTGGAGCTGCTTTAAGTCCGTCTCCACCCCTTCAGCTCCTTCTTCATCTTCCCACCACATATTTCAGTGGGGGCCCTGTTGTTTGCTTTGAGAGGGGCATGCTGCTGCTGGTTCTTATCTAGTTGACGGCACATCTGTAGATGCTATCACCTTCCCTGTTGCTCTGCTTATACTCCAGCCGTGCAAGAGCAAGTAGTTTGAAAATTAGATGGATGAAAGCTCAGGCAAAAAGCAAAAAAGAACGGTTGGCGTAAAGCAGGGTAATTTGACTGGGGGTCCGCGGGACAAATCCGGCCCAGGAATAGCACCAGACCAAGCCTGCGAGTACAGGTCAAAAACTTGGAAGAGACTAACATTTTTAAAGTAGATTCCTAAAAACAACAGAGTGCTCCTAATGTATTGAGAAGGCTTTTTTATAATTGTATTTTTTTTATTAGAAATTTTGTAATTTCGACCAAATAAATTTACCGTATTTTCCGGACTATAAGGCACACTTAAAATCATTTTTTTCCCCTCAGAACTCAACAATGCGCCTTATAACCCGATGCGCCTAATATACGGAATAATTCTGGTTTTGATTACCGACCTCGAAGCAATTTTATTTGGTACATGGTGTAATGATAAGTGTGACCAGTAGATGGCAGTCAAACATAAGAGATACGTGTAGACTGCACTGTCATGGTAAAATGACTCAAGTAAACAACACCAACATTTCGTATGTTCCATTGAAAATATAGAACATTACACACGGCGCTCAAAAATCCATCAAAATGTTTTAGTACCACTTTGGTAAGCTATGAAGCCGTACCGCTTGATGGATAGTCGGCGCATTAAAGATATGAGTATTATTATGGTGTGTGTAGAAGGTAAGTCATATTATCTGGTGTTTTGTTTCGAAATATTATGCAAAAGCAATTTGCTTACTTTCTGGTACCTGCTGATCTGTATTTGGGATCTGCATGAATCCTGAAAAATTGCGCGCGGCCGCCTTTGTAGTCCGTGCCGACTCCGTAGTCTATAAGCTTCTTATTTTTCTTTATCTTCTTGTTATGGGACATTCATCCTCCGTTGTTGCCATTTCTAATATAAAGTAGTGTAAAGTTATTACTTATATCTATCTGTCCGTAAACTCGCCATGAAAGCACTAAAACATACCGGTGTAGTGAGTTTACATTATACACCCAAGGAACTTTAGTTATTAGAGAGTTCCGGTCGGACGGTTTTTCACGGGACACATTTCCAGCCTGGTTGTTGTTTACGGATGAGGAGATGCTGCTCCGTTATTGATTGAAGTAAAGTCTGAATGTCATTAAAACAGTTAGCTCCATCTTTTGACACTTCTTCCACTCCCGTCCTTGCACGCTACACCGCTACAACAAAGATGACGGGGAGAAGACGCTGCCGAAGGTGAGCCACGTAAATAAGACTTCCCACAAAACGGCGCACGTGGAACAGACTGGAAGTGTTTTCAATTTAGGAAAAAAATATTTCATATTATGACTCCTTTAATGCGCCCTATAAACCTGTGCGCCTTATGTATGAAAAAAGATCGTAAGCAGACCATTCTTCGGCAGTGCGCTTTATAATCCGGTGCGCCATATGGTCCGGAAAATACGGTAATAAAATCAAATGTCCACTTCTGAAGACGCTGGCTCTCAGAAATATACAAAATGAGAATGTTAGTAGTCAAGGGAGAGGTCTGGTTCTTAGCTTTCAGGAAACATGGCCGAGTTGAAAATCCATGGAATATCGGATAAGACAATTATAATTGTATTTGGTTCAATATTATATAATTGTAATATTGAACCAAATACTTTTGTATTCTTCTCATAAAAACTTAAACTACAGTTGAATCTTGATTTAAAAATGTACCGTATTTTCCGGACTATAGAGCGCACCAGGATATAAGCCGCACCCACTAAATTTTAGCTGCAGGTACAGTACAGGCCAAAAGTTTGGACACACCTTCTCATTCAATGCGTTTTCTTTATTTTCATGACTGTTTACATTGTAGATTGTCACTGAAGGCATCACAACTATGAATGAACACATGTGGAGTTATGTACTTAACAAAAAAAGGTGAAATAACTGAAAACATGTTTTATATTCTAGTTTCGTCAAAATAGCCACCCTTTGCTCTTTTCTCACTGTTTTGCAAACTCTTGGCATTCTCTCGATGAGCTTCAAGAGGTAGTCACCTGAAATGGTTTTCACTTCACAGGTGTCATAGTTTTGATGCCTTCAGTGACAATCTACAATGTAAATAGTCATGAAAATAAAGAAAACGCATTGAAATGAGAAGGTGTGTCCAAACTGTTGGCCTGTACTGTATATACATTGTGAAATGAGTTATTTAAACAGTAAGATTCTGTAAATGTTTATTTACATACCTTAATTGTTTCCAAACAGGGTCTGTAACACGGCAGTAAAACGGCTGATCAAACAAAACATACCGTAATTTCCGGACTATAAGCCGCACCTGACTATAAGCCGCACCAGCTAAATTTAGGGGAAAATACAGATTGCTCCATATATAAGCCGCACCCGACTATAAGCCGCAGGGTTTTGATGTGTAATTACCGTAGTATATAGGGGTTCCTGCTACCACGGAGGGGATTGTCGGGACAGAGATGACTGTTTGGGAACGCAAAGCGTCCCATTTATTAACAATAAATCTTTCAATCATTCAATCAAACTTTCACATCTTTGACATGGCGAACAGCATTCGTGCAGAGTACAAATAATACAACGGTGCAAAGTAATACAAAGTGCTCGCCTGTACGTTATCAAAATAACCAGCCTACCGGTATATGAAAAGTCAGTCTTTAATCATTGTGTCATCGTCTTCCTCCTGCGTACTAAAACCACCGAAATCCTCTTCGTCGGTTTCGGAGAAGAACATGCCGTAAATAAGCCGCACCCTTGTATAAGCCGCAGGGACCAGAACGAGGGAAAAAAGTAGCGGCTTATAGTCCGGAAATTACGGTAAGTCATCGACATGGACTTACTGGCCAGCTAAACAGACTTAACTACATGTTAATGTGAATTTTGTCGGTTATTCTTCTTGGAATGCAGTGGACGGGGGGGGGGGGGTATTTGTGGAGAAGTCAGTGTCGACAAGCTAGGAAAACTAGAAAATATTGTAAAAAGTCTAAAAAAAACATCAAAAGCGCACAGCAGTGAGCACAGTAGCTAACAACACCATCGGAGATCGATCAGCCCGCCCACAATAGATGTGCTGCCAGGCAAAAACTGGTTGGATGCAACGTTCATTCACTGAGACAAGGTTCGTGCACCAAAGCACATTTTTTATCCGGTCTGTGGTTTGAAATTTGAGAAGTTGGTACAATGAGAGATTCGTAAATAGAGAGAACCACTGTGTTTTGTACTGCTCACCCTCACAGAAAACTCCTCTTTTTTCACTCTGCTTCAGAGACAGCAATTGGCATTATGAGAAAAGGGCATTCTTTGCGCTAAATATCAGTAAAGGATGTCATAATATGAGATGCACATTTCTTATCAAAGTGCATTAGCACAAGATAACAGTCTGGAATCATTGATTACACAAATGTTAACATGACATATGCAGTAGATTGATGTGATTTAAAAAATACATTCAATAGATGTATCTAACATTAAAAGGAAAAAAAGAAAGTGAAAGAAATTGCTTTTAAAACTTCCTTCAATATTCAACACTACAGCAAAAAAACATCCTCTTCCTCTAAAATGTAAAATAGATTGTGTATTTAATCAAAAGAATATGCGATGCAGAATTCATTATGTTAATTGCACAACGTAAGAAAAGAACAGCCTTTTTTTAGGTAATTAATGACCCATATTAAAATGCATTTGGTAGCTTGCTTCTTCCGAATCAATATGTACTTTTTAAATATATAAAAAAAAAACACTTCAGATGATATCAAAGCCAAGGTGAAGCAAAACAAAAAATGGCATCAACACTAACATACAAGCTATGTTTGGCAAATGATATGACCATCATGGGAGTATATGCAGTGATCAATTACAGAAAATGTGCAGCTAACACACTGACATGTATGCAAAAAAACAACAACAAAAACAGGTTGACCCTTTAATATATAATATAATATATACACAGATATACAAAACCCAAAACCAGTGAAGTTGGCACGTTGTGTAAATGGTAAATAAAAACAGAATACAATGATCTGCAAATCCTTTTCAACCTATATTCAATTGAATAGACTGCAAAGACAAGATACTTAATATACGAACTGGTAAACGTTGTTATTTTTTGCAAATATAAGCTCATTTGGAATTTGATGCCTGCAACATGTTTCAAAAAAGCTGGCACAAGTGGCAAAAAAGACTGAGAAAGTTGATCAAACACTTATTTGGAGCATCCCACAGGTGAACATGCCAATTGGGAACAGGTGGGTGCCATGATTGGGTATAAAAGCAGCTTCCATGAAATGCTCAGTCATTCACAAACAAGGATGGGGCGAGGGTCACCACTTTGTGAACAAATGCATGAGCAAATTGTCGAACAGTTTAGGAATGACATTTCTCAACGAGCTATTGCAAGGAATTTAGGGATTTCACCATCTACGGTCCGTAATGTCATCAAAAGGTTCAGAGAATCACATGCTATCAACCGCTAGCTGTTTCTTATCCATACGAGCAACAGGTTTTCGACCTGGTCTTGGACTATCTCTCAGTCCTTGCGAATATATTTTATACATATATATATTTTATATATATAGAACGTCCTTTTTAACAATAGTTGCAATTGTGGCCTTGTTTCTTGAAGTGAAGGAGCCACGAGCCGTAGGCTGACTAACTGAAAAGGCAAGGTCAAAGTAGTTGCCTAGCAACCCAAAGCTATACAGCGAGACTGTGAGAGTTAGGACAAATTCAAAGCGTTTCTGATTACAGAGTGATCCCTAAGAAAGGCTGACAAAGCTCTGATTGACGCAAGGTACGACACTTGTGGAAATAAGTCAGAAGTGCCGCTCGCCGTCGAAGCTCTTCGAAATGGCCGTGCCCGCGTGTACAGGAAGCAGCGTTGGCGTTAGCGCACTTTTTGTGTCTTTTTACGCGTTAAAATCAGAAAGGACGCGAAATCCCGGAAGTCCACGCGTCCCCAGGACGCACGTTTTTTTTTAATCTATTAATTTTTACCGATCATCGCTTTCCGCCGACGTTTTGCTTACCATGTTTTCAAAAGTTGAGCTTTTGATGCATCAGTAGGAGTGAAAATGGCCTTAAATTGAAGATGACAGGAAATGCTGGCATTCTGTATGTTCATAGCCAATTTTAATGAACATTTTGATTTAGGATATAAAGGGCATTCTTACTCAACAGCCATACATGTCACACTAAGGGTGACCATATAAACAACGCCAACACTGTCATAAAGCTGTGCCATATTGTAAAACCATACTAAACAACAATGACAAACACATTTCGGGAGAATATTTGCACCGCAACACAACATAAACACAACAGCACAAATACCCAGAATTCCCTACAGTACCAACACTTCCGGGACGCTACACTATTTAATTTGGTACAGGGTTTACTTGTAAGTGTGACCAGTAGATGGCAGTCACACTTACAACACCAACATTTTAAATGTCCCATTGAAAATATAGAACATTATACACGGCGCTCAAAAATCTATCAAAATGTTTTAGTAGTAAATATTTTAGTGCCATTTCGAATATAAAGTAGTGTAAAGTTCTTACTTATATCTGTCAATAAACTCGCCATAAAAGCGCTAACACATACCGGTGTAGTGAGTTTAAATTATTCACGTTTATGACAACCTTTTTCCAAAACACAATATAGAATGTGAGATATAATACACCGTAGCACTTTGAGGTTGTTTGTTCAATGTAAAGTGTTTTTTACAAATAAAATATATTATTATTATTATTAGAGATGTCCGATAATATCGGCCGATAAATGCTTTAAAATGTAATATCGGAAATTATCGGTATCGTTGTTTTTATTAACCGTATCGGTTTTTATTTTAATTTTTTTATTAAATCAACATAAAAAACACAAGATACACTTTCAATTAGTGCACCAACCCAAAATAACCTCCCTCCCCCATTCCCTCATTCACACTCATTCACACAAAAGGGTTATTTCTTTCTGTTATTAATATTCTGGTTCCTACATTATATATCAATATTTAACAATACAGTCTGCAAGGGATACAGTCCGTAAGCACACATGATTGTGTGTGCTTCTGGTCCACTAATAATACTAACCTTGAACAGTTAATTTAACTCATTTTCATTAATCACTAGTTTCTATGTAACTGTTTTTATATTGTTTTACTTTCTTTTTTATTCAAGAAAATGTTTTTAATTTATTTATCTTATTTTGTTAATTTCTTTAAAAAGGACCTTATCTTCACCATACCTGGTTGTCCAAATTAGGCATAATAATGTGTTAATTCCACGACTGTATATATCGGTATTGGTTGATGTCGGTATCGGTTGATATCGGTATCGGTTGATATCGGTATGTGTAATTAAAGAGTTGGACAATATCAGAATATCGGATATCGGCAAAAAGCCATTATCGGACATCCCTAATTATTATTATTATTATTATTATTATTATTATTATTATGTCAAGGTTTGTAAACCGAAAAGGTCGCAAATAGAAGCGCTCATAAATCAACTGTATTTTGGACAGTAGGAGTTAGCTGGGAAAAAATCTAACGTGTGCATGAAGAACATGCAAACTCCGCGCAGGAAGTGTGTGAATGTGTCTCTCTGTAAACAATGCAAGAGATGCTCATCATTCACCTTGGAGGACAGAATACAGCAGCTTAGGAGAAGGTATCAACACACTCACACATGCAAATACAGCAGAATGGATGCAGTCAGTTGTACAAAAGGCAATTCTGCGCTTCCGTGCACACGTAGAAATTTGTTTGGCGTATCCACGGCACGTCGCCACCAATCAAAACGCCATGGAGGCACTGCACGGCGCCGAGAGGAGGAGTTGCAACATCCTCCCCAGGGCCCGAGCACACAGAGTTCAGTAGGGCTCAGCCAAAGGAGTCTCCACATGCAGAGCTACGGCTTCCCCGCACTCTTTTGCTTGATTCCATCACTTTATAATACACATGCATGCATGCCCGGGTATTAAAGGCCTACTGAAACCCACTACTACCGACCACGCAGTCTGATAGTTTATATATCAATGATGAAATCTTAACATTATAACACATGCCAATACGGCCGGGTTAACTTATAAAGTGACATTTTAAATTTGCCGCTAAACTTCCGGTTCGAAACGCCTCTGAGGATGACGTATGCGCGTGACGTAGCCCGACGAACACGGGTATGCCTTCCACATTGAAGCCGGTACGAAAAAGCTCTGTTTTCATTTCATAATTCCACAGTATTCTGGACATCTGTGTTCGTGAATCTGTTTCAATCATGTTCATTGCATTATGGAGAAGGAAGCCAAGCAAGCAAAGAAGAAAGTTGTCGGTGCGAAATGGACGTATTTTTCGAACGTAGTCAGCCACAACAGTACACAGCCGGCGCTTCTTTGTTTACATTCCCGAAAGATGCAGTCAAGATGGAAGAACTCGGATAACAGAGACTCTAACCAGGAGGACTTTTGATTTGGATACACAGACGCCTGTAGAGAACTGGGACAACACAGACTCTTACCAGGATTACTTTGATTTGGATGACAAAGACGCAGACGTGCTACTGTGAGTATGCAGCTTTGGCTTTTTTTTGCGTATGTACGTAACTTTTTTAAAATATATAAGCTTTATGAACCTTGGGTTAGGTGAACGGTCTTTTGGGCTGAGTGATTGTGTGTGTTGATCATGTGTTTGAATTGTATTGGCGTGTTCTATGGAGCTAGGAGCTAGCAGAGGAGCTAGGAGCTAGCATAACACGTACCGTACCGTAAGTGCGCGTCACGTACGTAACTTTTTAAAAATATATAAGCTTTATGAACCTTGGGTTAGGTGAACGGTCTTTTGGGCTGAGTGATTGTGTGTGTTGATCGGGTGTTTGAATTGTATTGGCGTGTTCTATGGAGCTAGGAGCTAGCAGAGGAGCTAGGAGCTAGCATAACAAACACGCAGGTGTTATTATGCAGGATTAATTTGTGGCATATTAAATATAAGCCTGGTTGTGTTGTGGCTAATAGAGTATATATATGTCTTGTGTTTATTTACTGTTGTAGTCATTCCCAGCTGAATATCAGGTACCGTGAGTATGCAGCCTTGGCTGCTAAACATTCGATAACTTGACCGTATGTGCGCGTCACGTACGTAACTTTTTAAAAATATATAAGCTTTATGAACCTTGGGTTAGGTAAACGGTCTTTTGGGCTGAGTGATTGTGTGTGTTGATCAGGTGTTTGAATTGTATTGGCGTGTTCTATGGAGCTAGGAGCTAGCAGAGGAGCTAGGAGCTAGCATAACAAACACGCAGGTGTTTTTATGCAGGATTAATTTGTGGCATATTAAATATAAGCCTGGTTGTGTTGTGGCTAATAGAGTATATATATGTCTTGTGTTTATTTACTGTTGTAGTCATTCCCAGCTGAATATCAGGTCACCCCCGGCTCTCACAGCATCTTCCCTATCTGAATAGCTTCAACTCCCCACTAGTCCTTCACTTGCACTTTACTCATCCACAAATCTTTCATCCTCGCTCAAATTAATGGGGAAATTGTCGCTTTCTCGGTCCGAATCTCTCTCACTTCATGCGGCCATCATTGTAAACAATAGGGAACTTTGCGTATATGTTCAACTGACTACGTCACGCTACTTCCGGTAGGTGCAAGCCTTTTTTTTATCAGATACCAAAAGTTGCAATCTTTATCGTCGTTGTTCTATACTAAATCCTTTCAGCAAAAATATGGCAATATCGCGAAATGATCAAGTATGACACATAGAATAGATCTGCTATCCCCGTTTAAATAAAAAAAATTCATTTCAGTAGGCCTTTAAAGGCTTCATCGTGATACGGCGTCATGGCGCTCCTCCACCTCCAGTCCAAATCCCTCGGACTGAGCTTGAAGTCCACATATAAAATAATCTAACCTTGCATTGACCGGCACAAAGATCTCAGAGGTAGGATTCCTCCGTTTTATTATTGTATAATTTCCGGTATGTAGTTTGCTTGTTTTTGTCTCAGCGAAAAAAAAGTGCAAATGTGAGCACTAATATTGTACTTCCTCGCACCATTACAAGGGTTGCCAGATGTCTAATAACGACCCGGATGCCGCTTCGATGGCTATTGTTCATAAGTGCTACACAGTAGGGCTGGGCGATATATCGAGTTTGTAAGATATATGGATATATTTTTAAACAAGATATGAATTAAGAAAATATCGTAACATCGATATAATTTATTTCACGTTAAAATTTGTTGTTGTTCACTCCCTCTCATGGGCTACTCAAGCCCTCCCCTTCCTCCTTCCAAGATATGCTTGCACGTGTAAGAACATCCATGATTGGTTGGTTTATTACTATGATGAGTCACGATTGGTTGAGATTAGGCCAATCAGAGACAAGATAGGGCGGGTCATGGAACCAGGAAGTTAAATCGCAACAGACATCCCAAATGACGACAAGAGTCGTAGAAGAGAAGAGAAGAGGGATTTATATATTTAAAAAACTAGTGGAAGATGGCAGAGGGATTCTCTTCTTTAAGCGATGTTCAGGAAACCCACAATGCGTCTACTTGGTCACATTTGGACAAATATATGCGTCTGGATTAGTGATGTCCGATAATATCGGACTGACGATATTATCGGCCAATAAATGCTTTAAAATGTAATATCGGAAATTATCCGTATCGGTTTCAAAATTATCGGTATCGGTTTCAAAAAGTAAAATATATGACTTTTTAAAACGCCGCTGTGTACACGGACGTAGGGAGAAGTACAAAGCGCCAATAAACCTTAAAGGCGCTGCCTTTGCGTGCCGGCCCAGTCACATAATACCTACGGCTTTTCACACACACAAGTGAATGCAAGGCATACTTGGTCAACAGCCATACAGGTCACACTGAGGGTGACCGTGTAAACAACTTTAACACTGTTACAAATATGCGCCACATAGTGAACCCACACCAAACAAGAATGACAAACCCATTTCGGGAGAACATCCGCACCGTAACACAACAGAACAAATACCCAGAACCCCTTGCAGCACTAACTCTTGCAGCCCCCCCACCCCCAAACCCCGCTCACCTCAACCTCCTCATGCTCTCTCAGGGAGAGCATGTCCCAAATTCCAAGCTGCTGTTTTGAGGCATGTTAAAAAAAATAATGCACTTTGTAACTCCAATAATAAATATGGCAGTGCCATGTTAGCATTTTTTTCCATAACTTGAGTTGATTTATTTTGGAAAACCTTGTTACATTGTTTAATGCATCCAGTGGGGCATCACAACAAAATTAGGCATAATAATGTGTTAATTTCACGACTGTATATATCGGTATCGGTTGATAACAGAATCGGTAATTAAGAGTTGGACAATATCGGAATATCGGATATCGGCAAAAAAGCCATTATCGGACATCTCTAGTCTGGATAAAACACTCATTTGAGTTGTTTACCATGTAAAGCCAAATCCAAACTCTTCTCCAGTTGCCAAGCCGGGCATATTACACACGAGAAATGCTGCCAAAAATGTAATATTTGCACAGCTATGTTATTTATTTTACGTAGAAAGAACATTTTTCTATTTTATTTATGTTGTGTAATCCTGTGCTACTTAAACAGTTTCTTTTCTGTGCTGTAAATACCCATCTTGACTAACTGGGTTAATAAAAGTGTTTACAGTACAGTTGTCATTCACTTCAATTTCACTGAATCTCGCTCAAAAATGAACATCTTTATATGTACACTTTCACCGGAAAATATATTGAGATATATATCAAACATCGAGTTTAAGTAAAAATATATCGAGATATACTTTTCCGTCCATATCGCCCGGCCCTACTACACAGCAAACTCAATAGCTGGTCAACGAGAGACTTGGTTGCTCAATTTAAGGAAAACACTGCCCCTAGAGTTTTGCCAGAGGATTGCAAGTTACACCCTTACAGAACAGTTGTAACACGATCAAGACGCCATCAGTGACTACGCCGCGGAAAAATGATGCACTAGGGGTGCAATGATTTTTCGCCGACAAATTAATTCGTCGATTGTAGTCTGTTTTTCCGTACGGAAACAAATACTGTATGTAAGAGTTAGCGCGACCTGTGACCAGCAGGAAGGGGACGAGAAAAATGGCTGTGGCCACTAGCAACAACACGGCGGGTGAAAACATCGAACGTACAGTATGAGAACATTTCACACTAAACAATGTCAAAGCGGACCTTGCTTTTCATGGCAGTACCTTTGTTATGTAGGACATCTGGAGGATGGTCTGCAACTCTCCTGGATACAATAGCTTTTAGCTCGCTAGCTAACAACAGATAGACGAAAATGTGTGAAAAATAGCTTCAACTATTACTGTGGCCAAAGTTCACCAGCAAAAAGTGTTTTTTAAACATGTGTGAAGTAGGGTTGTACGGTACACCGGTATTAGTATAGTACCGCGATACTAATTAATCATATTCGGAACTATACCGCCTCTAAAAAGAACCAGTCCCCCACCCCCGTCGTCGTCACGTGGTGTCATTGCTGGTTTACAAGCAAACGAGCATGTTCGGCAGCGCGCAATCACGGAGTACTTACAAGCAGACACAGTGTGTAGACAGAAAAAGGAGAACGGACGCACTTTGGCTTAAAAACTAAGGATAAAGGTGAAGTTATAACACTGAAACGCCCTCAGGAAGAGGTGCTTTAAACATGGCTAGCGAGCGGCTAACGTCCAGCCCCAGTCAGCAGTGTTTTAGCTACTTCTAAATCACTAATCTTCGCCTCCATGGCGACAAATAAAGTAAGTTTCTTACAAGTATCATCCCTGCAGGACGAGGAATAGCTAAACATGCTTCACTACACACCGTAGCTCACCGGCGTCAAAATGTAAACAAATGCCATTCGTGGATCTACACTGAACATCCACTGTAATGATACCAAGTACAGTAGCGTATATTATGTTTATAAACTCAGGAACTATGTCCCTGGACACATGAGGACTTTGAATATGACCAATGTATGATCCTGTAACTACTTGATATCGGATTGATACCCAAATTTGTGGTATCATCCAAAACTAATGTAAAGTATCTAAACAACGGAAGAATAAGTGATTATTACATTTTAACAGAAGTGTAGATAGAACATGTTAAAAGAGAAAGTAAGCCGATATTAACAGTAAATGAACAAGTAGATTAAAGGCCCACTGAAACCCACTACTACCGACCACGCAGTCTGATAGTTTATATATCAATGATGAAATCTTAACATTGCAACACATGCCAATACGGCCGGGTTAACTTATAAAGTGACATTTAAAACTTCCCGGGAAATATCCGGCTGAAACGTCGCGGTATGATGACGTATGCGCGTGACGAAGTCAGAGTAACGGAAGTTATGGTACCCTGTAGAATCCTATACAAAAAGCTCTGTTTTCATTTCGTAATTCCACAGTATTCTGGACATCTTTTGCAATTTGTTTAATGAACAATGAAGGCTGCAAAGAAGATAGTTGTAGGTGGGATCGGTGTATTAGCAGCGGACTACAGCAGCACAACCAGGAGGACTTTGTTGGAGCGCTAGCCGCGCTAGCCGCCGACCTCACCTTGACTTCCTACGTCTCTGGGCCGCCAAACGCATCGGGTGAAGTCCTTCGTCCTTCTGCCGATCGCTGGAACGCAGGTGAGCACGGGTGTTGATGAGTAGATGAGGGCTGGCTGGCGTAGGTGGAGAGCTAATGTTTTTAGCATAGCTCTGTGAGGTCCCGTTGCTAAGTTGCTAAGTTAGCTTCAATGGCGTCGTTAGCACAACATTGTTAACCTTCGCCAGCCTGGAAAGCATTAACCGTGTATTTACATGTCCACGGTTTAATAGTATTGTTGATTTTCTATCTATCCTTCCAGTCAGGGGTTTATTTTTTTGTTTCTATATGCAGTTAAAGCACGATGCTATCACGTTAGCTCGTAGCTAAAGCATTTCGCCGATGTATTGTCGTGGAGATAAAAGGCACTGAAGGTCCATTTCGCGTTCTCGACTCTCATTTTCAAGAGGATATAGTATCCGAGGTGGTTTAAAATACAAATCCGTGATCCACAATAAAAAAAGGAGAGTGTGGAATCCAATGAGCCAGCTTGTACCTAAGTTACGGTCAGAGCGAAAAAAGATACGTCCATCACTGCCTCTCAGTCCTTCACTGTAACGTTCCTCATCTACGAATCTTTCATCCTCGCTCAAATTAATGGGGTAATCATCACTTTCTCAGTCCGAATCTCTCTCGCTCCATTGTAAACAATGGGGAATTGTGAGGAATACTAGCTCCTGTGACGTCACGCTACTTCCGGTACAGGCAAGGCTTTTTTTAATCAGCGAGCAAAAGTTGCGAACTTTATCGTCGATTTTCTCTACTAAATCCTTTCAGCAAAAATATGGCAATATCGCGAAATGATCAAGTATGACACATAGAATGGATCTGCTATTCCCGTTTAAATTTTAAAAAATCATTTCAGTAGGCCTTTAATAATTCATTTTGTACCACTTGTCCTTAATAATTTTGACAAAATAATAGAATGGAAAACGACACAATATGTTACTGCATATGTCAGCAGACTAAATTAAGAGCCTTTGTTTGTTTACTTACTAATAAAAGACAAGTTGTCTTGTATGTTCACTATTTTATTTAAGTAAAAACTTGCAATAAGAAACATATGTTTAATGTACCCTAAGATTTTTGGTTAAAATAAAGCCAATAATGCCATTTTTTGCGGTCCCCTTTATTTACAAAAGTACCGAAAAGTATCTAAATTTTATTGTAATGTTAACTCTGTGTCTTTAGTCTGTGCAGCGTTGATGTTTCACAGGGTTGGGAGTTTGTTTTAACCGAACCCAACATGACAAGTGTTAACACACTCTGGGACGGATTCATGCTTGCAATTGGACTGTACGGGCTCTATGCATGGTGCCCCATTCAATTATGGTATTTTATTTTGATAGCTGTCACTCTGTAGCATCCACAGGACATTTGATAAGCAACATGCATTCATTCATGATTTTCACGATCACGCGGCTTTCAGAGCCATAGGGTCCATGGCTGTGTGGGTATAACCTGCTGGAAATGCTTTTTGTGGGTGTTACCTATCACACCTTGAGGATCCCACTTTGCCTTTTGTAAGTGCCACCTCTCCACAGCCATTCTAATACCACAGAAGTCTGTGTGAAAGTTGCTTAGACTGTGCATAGAAAGAATTATACTGATCCATGAAGCATAAGAAACCAACAGAGCACTTTGCACCTTGGTTCCACAACGTGATGTGCACTTTCAGTGCAGAATAATATTTCTGCATCATCAGCAGACGCAAAGCAATGTTAAATATGTATCTTTAACATGTTTAATTTAGATGTAGAGTAGCAAAAATTGAACCTCTTTTCTGTTAGCTGAAATCACACTTTGGAAACTCTTGAAAAGTGTTACTGGGCATCACCATTACCAGGAAACAGGCATGAATGTCATCAACATGCACATTATATTCCAGAAAACTATGGATAACACATGTTATTTTTAAAAGGAGCCATATGTAATAATTTCATGTCAAGTCATAATTTAATGGCGCTGATATGTCAAAAAGCATTAATAAATCATGTTATTTTCAAATACCTCTATAACTGATAACAGTAGTTCAGACGGGATATGCTCATTTCAAAATTAGATTTACAGCCCCGAAATATTGTTATTGTTTTCATTTTAATGCCCCCGCACTCCACCATTTAACTAATTAGAAAGTCCGTGAGTGTGTGGATCTGAGCCGAGGATGTTGTTGTGGCTTGTGCAGCCCTTTGAGACACTCGTGGGATTAGGGCTATATAAGTAAACTTTGATTGATTGATTGCTTGATGTAGCTCAGCCATATAATATTTTTTAACACTGAATACAACTAAATGCGTGCATTTTTAAGTAAGACCAACATTTTTAGAGTATAATAAGTATTTTAATCTTTTTAATAACATTGTTATTCTGAAGCTAACCAATAATAAATAAAATACTTCTTACCATTAATGCGACTTCTTGAACAGGTGCGGTAAAAAACGGATGGATGGATTAAAATGCATGAGAATGTTTTATATTTTGAATGTTATTTTTAACACTGTGATTACCAGCTGAATTATTCATTACTTATCATGTTAAGCAATGTCAGCTAAGATTTATCTGAGAGCCAGATGCAGTGTTCAAAAGAGCCACATCTGGCTCTAGAGCCGTAGGTTCCCTACCCCTGGTCTAGCTACTGCCACTGGTAAAGTTACTAAACATGTCAGACCTTAGTAAATCCAAAAGGTCTCGTCACGATTCTCTACTTATTCATGACAAAGCCAGGAACAAAACAAGGACTGGTATCGGGGATGCCTTTGAAAGATGGAGACGATTGTAGGCGGAGAAGATTTTTTCATCTGACGACAAACTTGCTAATTTCCTCCTTGATAGGTAAGGAAGGCATTTACTTATTCTTATTACTTGTAATAAATAGAAATGGACATTTCGTATGTAAACTACATTGTCCCATACAGTGTATGATCTTGTCTAACAAAGCTACAGTGCTTAGCATGCTAGCCCGGTCAATGGGAGCATACACATCGACATAAAGGCTAACGGGGGAAATATATGCCCGTTAGCCTGTATGTCAATGTGAATTTGAACTGACAGGGCAAAATACATTTTCGACAAATAAAACCTATGTGGATATGGGTAGTGCCAGTGCCTATTTTGTTCTCAATATGCTGATACGCTGAGGAAATGGGTTCCAACATCAGCACGGCTGTCATGGCAACGTGAAACGTATGGTGACAGCCAAATCACACGATAAAATAATTCCTCATTCGTGTTTGCATATTGTGGCCTACATGTACCAAGTTATATGGCAATCTGAAACGTTTGAAACAGTAGCCTATTAGCATACCTTGGTAAAATGTCTCCTCTTAAGTTTTGGGCATACATTAGGCTGTTAAGCATGCTCTACTTAGTTTCACCAGTATAACTATTGCTAGTGTTGGTTGTAGTTCGTTTTAGTCTTTGTATTCTGATAGTACTGACAATTACCATATGATTGCCATTTGTTGTGATACTGTACGCAGGCATGACGTACTTCTTCCTGAAAAAAGCCTAATTGCTGTGTAAAATGTGTTGGTTAGAGATTTGTTATTGAGAAAACGCTTGTCTATTCAGCTATTATGGTCACATCACCTCAACCCCTACTAAGAGGCAGTGGAAGTTTGAAGTTCCTTGGAGTAGCCCAGTCGATCGACCTGGATTTGGCTGCGTATCTGTCAACCTCAGTCAGGGACAACAGAATTTATACCGTAATTGCAGTACCATTTCTGGTTCCTACATATGGCTCCTTTAAATATCAAAACTGCTAATGACATGCAATCCCACAATCAGAATAGGGAACCTACATCCATCCATCCATTTTCTACCACTTGAACCTTTTTTGGGGGGGTCGCGGGGGGTGCTGGAGCCTATCTCAGTTGCATTCTGGCAGAAGGCGGGGTACACCCTGGACAAGTCGCCACCTCATCACAGGGCCAACACAGATAGCATACCTGCCAACCCTCCCGTTTTTAGCGGGAGACTCCCGGTATTCAGCGCCTCTCCCGATAACCTCCCGGCAGAGATTTTCTCCCGACAAACTCCCGGTATTCAGCCGGAGCTGGAGGCCACGCCCCCTCCAGCTCAATGTGGACCTGAGTGGGGACAGCCCGTTCTCACATCCGCTTTCCCACAATATAAACAGCTTGCCTGCCCAATGACGTCATAACATCTAGGGCTTTTAGAGAGTAGAGTGCACAACTGCGCACACAACAAGGAGACGAAGCAGAAGAACGAGGAAGTTACAGACATGGCGACGCCGTCGACGAGCAAGATGAAGAAATACGCTTGCAAGTTCCAAAACGAATGGAAACAAGAATTTCAGTTCATCCAGGACAGTTCGAAGGGGAAGGTGTATGTTGCCTGTAAATTTTGTAGAACAGACTTCTCCATTGAACACGGTTGCCAAAATGATATACTCATCATGAACGGAGAAGTTAAACAGGACAATACTGCCATCTACTGGATAGCCACCGGAACACTGAAATTCAAGTATTTATTTCATTTATATGTATAATAAAATATATATATATACATATAAATATATATATATATAAAAGTCAAGTATATATATATATATATATATATGAAATATATATGAAATACTCGAGTTGGGGAATTCTAGCTGTAAATAACCACGCCCCCGCCCCCAACCCCCCACCCCCTACCCCCCACCTCCCGATATTGGAGGTCTCAAGGTTGGCAAGTATGCAGATAGACAGACACAGATTCACACTCACTTTCACACACAAGGGCCAATTTAGTGTCGCCAATCACCTACATGTCAAAGTCAAGTCTCTTTCAGGGTTCAAATACTCTATGAAGGCCAATTTCGCTTTGAAACTTGGGAACAGTTTCATGTGAAAACTTCCCGAACTGCCTCACGCGTGCTTGGATGAGAATAAGCAGATAAAAGGAATGGGGACTGACATGCACACGAGTCTGCAACAGAGTAGATACAGACAGATGACCTATCAAAGGCAGAACCTGAATAAATGAGTAGTTTGATGGTATGAAAATTATTCATACACATCAACCTCCACAGCCACCAGATTTCAACTCAGCTGAACACCTATACACGATTTTAAACAGTACGGTTTTCAAAAGACAAAATGCTAGAATATATTCGGTGGAGTACCGCGAAGCAGAGCTTCAGAGATGTTTAGAATTCACGCCACGGTGCACTGACCTAACACCCATTAGACACTAACAAGGAAGGGAACTTACCTTGAATATGAAAGAAAATCCTATTATTCTGCCTTTTTTAATGTAGATTTAGACTGTGTGGATTTGTACAACATTGGATAAGGTTCTTCCCAAGTAGCCCAAAAGACTGCTCAAAGACATTGTAGTTTCACATTGGAATTAACACTGACATGTACTTCGACAATCTAAAATGCATATACATTACGTCTCCGAGCAAAATCTGAGCGATCCACATTGGCTTATAAAATTAATACAAGGAGCATTTGTATTATGCTCATGTGCTACCTTTTTTGTGGAACAGATCCCATTATGTGAAGGTTTGCACATTACAACACAGCAATTTATATTTTAAAACGATTATTTGTGTGTGCTTATGACAAGTGTCATTTGAATTTGTGAGGGGGTTTCATTTCAGACTGATCAAATTAGACAGATGGCCAAGTCTCGTAAAGCCTATTTTGTGTCAGACGACATCACAGTTGACCAGGGAACTGTGGCAGGACCAGACTGCAGATGATGGAAATGATCGTGGTTTCTAATTTGTGGTTATTTGATGGATTCCAAGATATTCTATTACTGTCAGGGAGTGCTTCAAGGTGAATTCATGACTCTGTATAACATTTGACGGCGCTGTTTAACATAATTATTGTCAGAGTCAAGAGGATTTGACAAATGGCACAAGCAAATCCCCATAAACTAGTGGCTGTTAAGGGTGCATCTCGAATATTAGACGATGGAAGCAAAGGCATCTAAAAAAACAGACTTTTGATTACTGAGCATGTCATGCTAAGTAATCACTCTGACACCCTGATTTCATCCTCTACGACCAAAGTGAAACTGAGACTATTCAGACAAAATCTCAAAGGTTGTGTTGGATAGTCCTTAGATGGGCCCTATTATGCAAAGCCAACTTTTCTAACTTGATGGTACCTCCATATATTTGGGATCTGCATAAGTCTTGAAAATGCAAAATCAAACAGTGGAGGAATTGCAGGGACATTTATAAAACAATGTTGTCACGTTGTCTACACTTGCTTCTGATGTATATGCGACATCAGTGTTTCCCATAAACTGCCAAGATACCTTTGGCGGTGGGGGTGGTCACCATGACATCGTAGAGTAATTTGCATAATTTACTACAATGATATGATTTTCTCTAAAAAGGCTTAAAAAAAGTATACTTACTAATTAATAATAACAGTTTTGTTTTAAACGTCCATCCATCCATCCATCCATTTTACAATATAATTACAACACTTTATGTACATATTTATATACAGATTTGAACAATAAGTTATTCACTGAAATATATTTATTAATTGTGGTTCTTACAAAAAATATATCTTATAAAAATATAAAAGCTAAAATGTCTCTTAAAGCTCTGCCCCTTTAATTAGTGCATATTAAATAATTTAACTTTAGCCTACTACTACAACCATATTATTTACCAGCAACATAAAGTGAAACAGAGGCAGAGGTGTCCTGCCACAGTCAGTAACAAATAAACAGAAAACAGTAGTGGTGGTGGATAGACACAAAGCTTCATCAAACATCTGATCCACTGAACAAAGAGCTCCAAAAATCTTGACCCTACACTTCTCTTTTGTAAAGTAAATCTGAACAGCCGATATGGGCATCTACATCAACTATATGATTTGCCTAAGAAGCTGGACAGGACAAAATAAATAAATAAATAAATACAAATAAATCAAAACTATTTTTGTGGCGGCCTTAATTCTTTCGTGGCGGGCCGCCACAAATAAATGAATGTGTGGGAAACACTGGACATAATACACACATTTCACACCCAGCGACTTCATTGGATTGTGTGTCACTGGTTACAACCCTCCTCACACTGCTTTGAAAATTAATTTTGTGTTTTTCGTCGAACAATATGCATGTCTTACAGAATAAACCTTGCGGAAAAATGCAAAGATAATTAAGGGCCTGAGTGTAAGTTCCCACATACATAGAGACACACACAGACAATGAGCACACAGAGGTGTCTGGAGAGAGGAGATAGGGACACCCCAATCAGACTCGCCGCCAACCCAGAAGGTCTAATCAATCAGGGAAGGCACCTAAAATGGAGGCTGCCTTCTCCTCCGGCCAAGGCGAGACGATGGATTCTCCCTACACTAAAACTTAGATCTTCCATATCATATTTTCCCAACCTTTGTGCACGTGCAGGGGTCCTATATGTGTCCCTTGCACATTAACATCTGGCTGGAACAGCTTGACTGCACAGTTTTTCTCTTCCTAACTGCATTTCTTGGTATGTTTTTTCATCGCCTCAAGGGTAGATGAATGTTTTCATTTTTCAGCTCAATGCGTGATTAATGCTCCTAAGTGTTGAGGCAGTCTCTCCTCTACAGCTTTTTTACCCTCGCCTGTGCCAGACACCGATAGAAATCAGGGTAATGGAACATCCCTGTGACCCTGACCCTGCTTCCGGGTCAGAGCCATTCGTCATGGCAAAAACCTGGCGCTCACAAGCAAGACAGTAAATAATTGTTCAAAAGGGGCCAGTACACGGTTACTGTAAATATAGTGTATCACATGTATTGACTTTACTTTACTCTTTTGAAATACCGTATTTTCCGGGCTATACAGCGGAACAGGTATTTAAAGGTGTTGTTTGCAACTTTCTTACAGTAATATTTTCCAAAGCAAAAAATATAACAACAGCACCGGCTAGCTTTTGTTACCATTAGTGGTTCAACGGAACTTACAAATGTTACAATGTTGGTTACTCGTGTTAAAACGTCTACTCATAAGGTTCATTCCACCAATGCTTTAGGCTATGACGAAACACAAAAAAGGTAGAAAAAAGTATTATTTTCATCTAATCTTGGCATGTGTTAAGGACACCAAAGTGCAACATGCAGAGACAAATGCAGCTAAAAACATCTTTTTTATGCAGTAAAAATCAATCGGAGAGTGTGGAGGATTTCCTTGTGTTGTGACCGGGTGATTCTTTAGAATGTTTATGAAGTTTATTTTTGACTGTCTGTAATAAAAATAACAGTGACAACTTCAAGATATACAGTACAGGCCAAAAGTGTGGACACACCTTCTCCGCATTCAATGGGTTTTCTTTATTTTCATGACTATTTACATTGTAGATTGTCACTGAAGGCCTCAAAACTATGTATGAACACATGTGGAGTTATGTACTTAACAAAAAAAGGTGAAATAACTGAAAACATGTTTTGTATTCTAGTTTCTACAAAATAGCCACCCTTTTCTCTGATTACTTTTTCGCACACTCTTGGCATTCTCTTGATGAGCTTCAAGCACACCTGTGAAGTGAAAACCATTTCAGGTGACTACCTCTTGAAGCTCATCGAGAGAATTCCAAAAGTGTGCAAAAAAGTAATCAGAGCAAAGGGTGGCTATTTTGAAGAAACTATAATACAAAACATGTTTTCAGTTATTTCACCTTTTTTTGTTAAGTACATAACTCCACATGTGTTCATTCATAGTTTTGATGCCTTCAGTGACAATCTACAATGTAAATAGTCATGAAAATAAAGAAAACGCATTGAATGTACATTCAAAACAAATTAACTATGGTACTTTTGGAGAGGGGGGGCGTGGTTTCATTTACATTCTGGGAATGTCTCCAGAAAATCTCGAACATCAAAAGAAGCCAATTGTAAGCAAAATTTACACCAAAACATATATGCAGCACTTTATATCTACACCACAAGGAGGTGTTTTAAAATCCTCATTATGTACTTTTTACCACAAGTATTTCTAATATTACAATGGCATGTTTATATACTGTAGATCAGGGGTGTCAAACTCATTTTAGCTCAGGGGCCGCATGGAGGAAAATCTGTGCACACGCGGACCGGACTATTAAAATCACGGCATTAAGACTAAAAAGATAAAGACAACTTCATTTTGTTTTCTTTGTCTTACTTTGGCCAAAAATAGAACAAACACATTCTGAAAATATTACAATAAAAATATAGAAAAAAATACCGGCAGCGAGCGGTAAAGTTTAGATCCATGAAGGAAAGAAGAAAGTTAATGCATTTTTATAGCTGAATAAATGTGTATATGCATTAAAAAAAAATTTTTTTTTTTTTTTTTTTAATGAATTAAGTAACATTTATGACAACCTTTTTCCAAAACACAATATAGAATGTGAGATATAACAGGATAATGCATACATTTATAATTTGTTTTCAAAACGGTTGCAAAAAAGTGGGACCCCAACAATTTACTGTAGGACCCCATTTTTATGACTTGATGGGGTCCCCGGGACCCCATTTTGAAAATTCCTAGCGCCAACACTGATAGAGTATTGATGCGTGCAAAACAGCAGCAGGCGGCTGTGGCCTGCGGGCCGGTTCTAATACTAATCAAATATCATAGATAATTCCTTGCCTTGACTTTGACACATAGGCTGCAGATAGTTAAAATGAGTAGGTATGCACAAACTAACTTATTGTAGGTTATTTTTTATTTATAATTCACATATTTAGCTTGGTTATATCATCAACAGATATCATACAGCCCATCAAGTCCCGGTCCACTGTTTTTCTTGTTACTTAAAAGAGCTTGTTTAGGTCGACGTCAGCATACATGGTTGCACCTTTTATCGACAATTAAGTACAAAAAATGTCATTTACATTTTTTTACTTTTTTTTTTTTTAAAAGACTGGATTAAGTTAACATGCATTGTAATATTGTGAACCTAATCATTATCGCTAAGCAGACTACAATAACAACAGCAACTACTGTCAAGTTACACTCCTGAGTCCTTACACAAAGTGACTTCCTTTTCAGTGCAAAATAAGCTTCAAATTAAAAGCATTGCAGTATTAACCCGGATTCTACCCCGGCAAATAACAAAATACACCCATTGCAATTTTTATGTTTAAGATATTTGGCTTAAAATGCCGCAGTCACCGCATCAGCGCTGTTAGATAAGGATTTAAATAGTGAAAACAGAATAATGTAAATACAAATATGCACAAGTGGAGGAAAACATAAGTACACTGCCAACAAAAAAATATTTGGTGACACTTTAGTATGGGGAACATATTCACCATTAATTAGTTGCTTATTGAAGTAACAAATACTTAATTTTGAGTTATTTGGACACTAGGGGAATATATAAGTGTTAGGGTTAGGGTTACTAATAAGCAATAATTCTGAGGTTATTGAGGGAAGACGCTTAGTTAATGGCTTACTGGTTGTATAATAAGGCCATTCAGCATAAGGCATTAATAAGTACTTAATAATGACTAATTAAGAGCCAATATGTTACTAATTTGCATGTTAATGAGAAACTAATTAATGGTGAATATGTGTTCCCCATACTAAAGTGTTACCAAATATTTCATTATCGCTTGTTTTCTATGTTTTAGCCAATGTCACAAGTGGTGGTTTTGCTTTTGTTTATGTTGACAACCGCTTATGTTGACGTCGGGCTGAGGCGCGACAAGATATGCGGGCAACCCTCTGGTCTCATTATGGTGGTTCCTTGGAGAATGAAAGACATGTTTGTGTTGTTGTTTTATGACGGTTGCTTTGCCATTTTCTCTCTCTTTATGAGTAAGCAATGTGGTCGCTGTGGAACTGTAATGCAACGCAAGTGTGTCTGTGGGCCACTGGGTGTGTTTGAGCTGTGCAGAGGTCTGAGAGGATCATAAAGAAGAAATAGAGTCGGGGAGAGGTAGTAAAAAGAAAATATATTGAGTCGTTGACAAAAAAAAAAAAAAAAAAAAAGTAAAAGAGAAGGGGTATGAAAAGAGAAAAACAAGTGTCAAAGATACATTTTATTCACTGAGGAAGTGGTCAGTCGGGCTGGGTAAAATCATCTATTTGATTGATATCTTTTACAATTTGCAATATGGACTCATAAGGCATAATACTGGCATAAATTACAGGAAGTGGAATTTAATTATTTGCAGTTCAGATAAATTATTTACAGCCAAGTAATAAGTAATAATTTCCCACAAATGTTTTGGCCTAAATACTAAAATTACTTTACAAACACTAATAATTAAAGACATATTTACTAAATTTTTGATACAAGCATTTTGGGAAATTAAATATTTTTCCTACACTTTGAAAAATAATATTCACAACTTTTAGTTTTATACATACACTATCGGATAAAATGCTAACATCCTAACACCTATAGTTAGCATGCTAGCAAGATAGCGTAAGCCGTAAAGTAACAATACCAATGACTTTTAGTTCCATACCTCCAAAATGCCAAACACGCTATCACTTAGCATGCTAGCACGATGGTATCAAGTAACAATATCCATGATTTTTAGTTTCATACCTCAAAAATTTACCAAAATGCCAACATGCAGCTAACACTATCAATCAATCAATCAATCAATCAACATGCTCGAAAGATAGTGTCAAGTAACAATATCCATGACTTTTTGTTTCGTACCTCTGAAATTGGCCAAAATACCAACTTGCTTTCATTTAGCTCGCTTGCAAGATAGTGTAACAATAGCCATAACTTTTAGTTGTATACCACCAGAATTGGCTACAATGCCAACATGCTAACATTTAGCATGCTAGCAAGACAGCGCTAAGTAAAAATATACATTGCTTTTAGTTTTATACCTGCAAAATTGGCTTAAATATTTGCATGCTAGCAAGATAACATAAAGTAACAATATCCATGACTTTTAGTTCCATATCTCCAGAAATAGCTAAAATGATAACATACTAACAAGACAGTGTCCAGTAACAATATCTATGGCTTTAAAGGAAGAAAGAAACCCACTACTACCGACCACGCAGTCTGATAGTTTATATATCAATGATGAAATCTTAACATTGCAACACATGCCAATACGGCCGGGTTAACATATAAAGTGCAATTTTAAATTTCCCGCTAAACTTCCGGTTGAAAACGCCTTTGGATGATGACGTATGCGCGTGACGTAGCCAGTGAAACAGGAGTATCGGTAGCCCATTGAAGCCAATACAAAAAGCTCTGTTTTCATTTCATAATTCCACAGTATTCTGGACATCTGTGTTGGTGAATCTTTTGCAATTTGTTTAATGAACAATGGAGATTGCAAAGAAGAAAGTTGTAGGTGGGATCGGTGTATTAGCGGCTGGCTGTAGCAACACAACAAGAAGGACTTACTTGGATAGCAGACGCGCCAGCCGATGCTAGCCGCCAACCGCATCTGTGTTGGGGTGAAGTCCTTCGTCGCGCCGTCGATCGCTGGAACGCAGGTGAGCACGGGTGTTGATGAGCAGATGAGGGCTGGCTGGCGTAGGTGGAGCGCTAATGTTTTTATCATAGCTCTGTGAGGTCCAGTTGCTAAGTTGCTAAGTTAGCCTTAGCGTCGTTAGCAACAGCATTGTTAAGCTTTGCCAGGCTGAGAATGATTAACCGTGTAGTTACAGGTCCATGGTTTAATAGTATTGTTGATCTTCTGTCTATCCTTCCAGTCAGGGATTTATTTATTTTGTTTCTATCTGCATTTGAGACAGATGCTATCACGTTAGCTCCGTAGCTAAAGAGCTTCGTCGATGTATTGTCGTGGAGATAAAAGTCACTGTGAATGTCCATTTCGCGTTCTCGACTCTCATTTTCAAGAGGATATAGTATCCGAGGTGGTTTAAAATACAAATCCGCGATCCACAATAGAAAAAGGAGAGAGTGTGGAATCCAATGAGCCAGCTTGTACCTAAGTTACGGTCAGAGCGAAAAAAGATATGTCTTTCACTGCATTCTAGTCCGTCACTCTAACGTCCCTCATCCACGAATCTTTCATCCTCCCTCAAATTAATGGGGTAATCGTCGCTTTCTCGGTCCGAATAGCTCTAGCTGCGTTGAAAACAATAGGAAAATATGAGGAAGTGAACAACTGACAACGTCACGCTTCTTCCGGTAGGGGCAAGGCTTTTTTTTATCAGAGACCAAAAGTTGAGAACTTTATCGTAGTTGTTCTATACTAAATCCTTTCAGCAAAGATATGGCAATATCGCAAAATGATCAAGTATGACACATAGAATGGATCTGCTATCCCCGTTTAAATAAAACAATTTCATTTCAGTAGGCCTTTAAGTTTTATACCTCCAGAATTAAAATGTCAACATGCTAACATTAAGCATGTTAGCAAGATAGTGTCAAGTCAAACATTTTTGATTTTTAGTTTTATACCTCCGGAATTGGTGAAAATGCTAATATGCTAACAGTTAGCATCCTAGCATGACAGCATTCAGTACACAGAGTGCTATATGTCCTGAAAAAGTACAGTTTTGTGTTTGTTTGTTTCTACTTTGAAACAGTTTGAATTGGTTGAGAAATGTCAATTGGATTTTCAATTGTATTACCTTTACCTCGAATTGGAATTGCAATTCTACTTCCGGTTTGCAACTTCAATTCAATTGCATGGAGTTGAGCTGGGATTGGGAAACATTCTCAATTCAATTTTGACATTTTTGAGTCTGGATGAACTATTTTTGGTGTGTCTAAATACTGAAGCTAAGAAGGTTCGAAGCTGCAAGGTTAATACGGCAACATTACAGGGGAATGACCTCCATATTGATCACCTCAAGGGGGGTGGCCGTTACAAGTATATTTTAATTGATTGACCTATTGAATCGCAGTATGAGAGACATGTGTGTGAGTAAAAGACATTAGAATGTCTGAGGGTATTTAGGAAGCTTGCCTCACTTGCCTGAGGTCCGAGACATTATAATCACTTGCATAGGTTATAATTAATGCATGATTACCACAGCATGCATATTACCAAACACAAACATATCCTGTCTTGCATTAAATAATAAATGATCGAAACGAGGATGTTCCAATCAGGGTTTTATGCTGCCGACTCTGATACCGATCATCCATGAGTGACATCCGCCGTTACCAATACCGATCACAGGTATTCACTGTCACTTACTGTATATACAGTGAGTGCTATTGACAGTTACCAATACCGATCACAGCTATTCACTGTCACTTATATACAGTGAGTGCTATTGACAGTTTAACAATATCAATGGATTTTCACCGCAACACAACATAAACACTACAGAACAAATTCCCAGAATCCCCTGAAGCACCAACTCTTCCGGGACGCTACAATATAAACAAACGCCATTGGTGGATCTACACCTAACATCCACTGTGATGATACCAAGTACAAGAGTGTATCTAGTCGATAATACTATGATTACATAGATATTTTTTTAGCATCACAAAATCTTCTTTTGCTTTTTTTAAACGTATAGTATGTTTATAAACTCAGGAAAAATGTCCCTGGACACATGAGGACTTTGAGTATGCCCAATGTATGATCCTGTAACTACTTGGTATCGGATTGATACCCAAATGTGTGGTATCATCCAAAACTAATGTAAAGCTGCCAAACAACAGAAGAATAAGTGATTATTTTAACAGAAGTGTAGATAGAACATGTTAAAAGAGAAAGTAAGCAGATATTAACAGTAAATGAACAAGTAGATTAATAATAATAATAACCACTTGTCCTTAATAATTTCGACAAAATAATAGAATAATAAATGACACAATATGTTACTGCATACGTCAGCAGACAAATTAGGAGCCTTTGTTTGTTTACTTACTACTAAAAGACAAGTTGTCTAGTATGTTCACTATTTTATTTAAGGACAAACTTGCAATAAGAAACATATGTTTAATGTACCCTAAGATTTTATTTATAAAAAAAAGCCAATAATAACATTTTTTGTGGTCCCCATTTTTTAGAAAAGTACCGAAAAGTATCGAAATACATTTTGGTACCAACACTACTTTGTACCGAACAATAGCAAAAAGAGCCTCAAGCATTTCGAAGCAATGGTGTCCTTGAAAGTGCCAAAAGCAAGCAAAAAGCACAAATATTTTATTACATTAAAACGGATTAAAGAGTCTGGTGACACCCTTAATACCTTAATATCAAAGCAAGTTGAAATATGGCGCTTCATATATGTGGCTTCATTTAGACGTCATGGGGAGATTGGTTGCTTTGCTTATCCTTCTAGTAATGACAGAGGGGAAAACATGGCAATTAAAAGCAGAAATATCTGAATGGGGAACTATCCTGCATGTTGGGGGGGAGGTCAGGAATTGAACCTAAACAAAGGCACAAAGAGATCGGGGACAAAATTAGCTCTCCGTTTTCTCAACTGGGGGGGGTTTCCCTTTAATAGCAGCGACGTGTGGCTCCATTTGAGCAATTCTTGGACGGCGGAGTTCAAAGCGAGTCAGTGGGAGGAGGGCGTCTGTGTGGGGGAACAGCAGACAGTTAAGATGGGATTTCTCATTAGTTGCGTAGCGCTTTGTGTGCTGGCTATCACCACGGCACACCGCTCGCTTGCTTTCTGCCCTGTAATTCCTCTCCCCTCCCCTCCTTCTCCCCTCCCTCAGACCCAAACTGAATACATAATATTGTTCCCCACAAGCCCCCACTCCGAGGAGTCTGTGTGCGGTTGTGTGATATGTGGCTCTGCACACCAGCGAAACCATGCCAAAGAGAATACATGACGACTCAACGCACAATTGTCTGGGAATATATATTTTTACAGGTTAAATATAATCTTAGAGGAAAATGTAATTTAAAACATTGTACGCACGTACAACACTTAAGACCTTCAGTATATCAGTATGTGGAATTAAATCAAGGACAAATAAATCAAACTTGTAATTTGTCCCGTATTATTATGTATTTTACAATGCACTGCTTTTATATTTCCTGTATTTTAGTTTATTACTTTGAACTGTTTCATATTTTTATTTTTATTTTTTTTTCTGTATCCTGTAAAGCAGGGGTCACCAACCTTTTTGAAACCAAGAGCTACTTCTTGGGTACTGATTAATGCGAAGGGCTACCAGTTTGATACACACTTAAATACATTGCCAGAAATAGCCAATTTGCTCAATTTACCTTTAACTCTATGTTATTATTAATAATTAATGATATTTACACTTAATTGAACGGTTTAAAAGAGGAGAAAACACGAAAAAAATGACAATTAAATTTTGAAACATAGTTGATCTTCAATTTCGACTCTTTAAAATTCAAAATTCAACCGAAAAAAAGAAGAGAAAAACTAGCTAATTCGAATCTTTTTGAAAAAATTAAAAAAATAATTTATGGAACATCATCAGTGGCCTAGTGGTTAGAGTGTCCGCCCTGAGATCGGTAGGTTGTGAGTTCAAACCCCGGCCGGGTCATACCAAAGACTATAAAAATGGGACCCATTACCTCCCTGCTTGGCACTCAGCATAAAGGGTTGGAATTGGGGGTTAAATCACCAAAAATGATTCCCGGGCGTGGCTAAGCTGCTGCCCACTGCTCCCTCACCTCCCAGGGGGTGATCAAGGGGATGGGTCAAATGCAGAGGACAAATTTCACCACACATAGTGTGTGTGTGACAATCATTGGTACTTTAACTTTAACTTAATCATTAGTAATTTTTCCTGATCAAGATTCATTTTAGAATTTTGATGACATGTTTTAAATAGGTTAAAATCCAATCTGCACTTTGTTAGAATATATAACAAATTGGACCAAGCTATATTTCTAACAAAGACAAATCATTATTTCTTCTAGATTTTCCAGAACAAAAATTTTAAAAGAAATTCAAAAGACTTTGAAATAAGATTTAAATTTGATTCTACAGATTTTCTAGATTTGCCAGAATAATTTTTTTGAATTTTAATCATAAGAAGTTTGAAAAAATATTTCACAAATATTCTTCATCGAAAAAACAGAAGCTAAAATGAAGAATTAAATTAAAATGTATTTATTACTCTTTACAATAAAAAAAATAAATTTACTTGAACATTGATTTAAATTGTCAGGAAAGAAGAGGAAGGAATTTAAAAGGTAAAAAGGTATATGTGTTTAAAAATCCTAAAATCATTTTTAAGGTTGTATTTTTTCTCTAAAATTGTCTTTCTGAAAGTTATAAGAAGCAAAGTAAAAAAAAAAATGAATTTATTTAAACAAGTGAAGACCAAGTCTTTAAAATATTTTCTTGGATTTTCAAATTCAATTTGAGTTTTGTCTCTCTTAGAATTAAAAATGTCGAGCAAAGAAAGACCAGCTTGCTAGTAAATAAATAACATTTAAAAAATAGAGGCAGCTTACTGGTAAGTGCTGCTATTTGAGCTATTTTTAGAACAGGCCAGCGGGCTACTCATCTGGTCCTTACGGGTGACCTGGTGCCCGCGGGCACCGCGTTGGTGACCCCTGCTGTAAAGCGTCTTTGAGTACCCTGAAAAGCGCTGTACTAAATAAAATGTATTATTAATATTATTATTAAACAATGTACAAATGTAATCCACTTCAAGAAACTCTTCAAACTTAAAGTGTTTACAAAGTACAAAGAAGAAGAACCATGATAAACATTCTGAATTTATTTCATCCATGCGTTGAGTTTATTGACAATCTTAATTATCTCACCATATATGAAATATAACTAACTTCACTAATTATCCATCCATCCATCCATCTTCTTCCGCTTATCCGAGGTCGGGTCGCGGACGCAGCAGCCTAAGCAGGGAAGCCAGACTTCCCTTTGGTGGTATAGCTCAGTTGGTAGAGTGGACGTGCCCAGCAACTTGAGAGTTCCAGGTTCGATCCCCGCTTCCGCCATCCTAGTCACTGCCGTTGTGTCCTCGGGCAAAACTTTATCCACCACCTCCCAGTGCCACCCATACTGGTTTAATTGTAACTTAGATATTGGGTTTCACTATGTAAAGGTGCTTTGAGTCACTAGAGAAAAGCGCTATATAAATATAATTCACTTCACTCTCCCTAGCCACTTCGTCCAGCTCTTCCCGGGGGATCCTGAGGCGTTCCCAGGCCAGCCGGGAGACATAGTCTTCCCAACGTGTCCTGGGTCTTCCCCGTGGCCTCCTACCGGTCGGATGTGCCCGAAACACCTCCCTAGGGAGGCGTTCGGGTGGCATCCTGACCAGATACCCGAACCACCTCATCTGGCTCCTCTCGCTGTGGAGGAGCAGCTCCTCCCGGATGGCAGAGCTTCTCACCCTGTCTCTAAGGGAGAGCCCCGCCACCCGGCGGAGGAAACTCATTAAAGGCCTACTGAAACCTACTACTACCGACCACGCAGTCTGATAGTTTATATATCAATGATGAAATCTTAACATTGCAACACATGCTAATACGGCCGGGTTAACTTATAAAGTGCAATTATATTATTATTATTATTATATTATTATATTCTGCTGAAAACGTCTCGGTATGATGACGTTTGCACGTGACGTCACGGATTGTGCGGACATTTTGGGACACCATTGTGGCCAGCTATTAAGTCGTCTGTTTTCATTGCAAAATTCCACAGTATTCTGGACATCTGTGTTGGTGAATCTTTTGCAATTTGTTTAATGAACAATGAAGACAGCAAAGAAGAAAGCTGTAGGTGGGATCGGTGTATTAGCGGCCGGCTGCAGCAACACAACCAGGAGGACTTTGAGTTGGATAGCAGACGCGCTACCGTGAGTACGCAGCTTTGGCTTCCAAACATTTGATCGCTTGCCCGTAAGTGCGTGCCGCTATGTGCATGTCACATACGTAACTTTGGGGAAATATGTGCTGTATGAACTTTACGGAGGTGAACGGTACTTTGGGCTGTGGGATTGAGTGTGTTGTGCGGGGTGTTTGAGTTGTATTGGTGGGTTATATGGACGGGAGGGGGGAGGTGTTTGTTATGCGGATTAATTTGTGGCATATTAAATATAAGCCTGGTTGTGTTGTGGCTAATAGAGTATATATATGTCTTGTGTTTATTTACTGTTTTAGTCATTCACAGCTGAATATCAGGTCCCACCCGCCTCTCACAGCATCTTCCCTATCTGAATCGCTTCCACTGCCCTCTATTCCTTCACTCTCACTTTCCTCATCCTTGAATCTTTCATCCTCGCTCAAATTAATGGGGTAATCGTCGCTTTCTCTGTCCGAATCGCTCTCGCTGCTGGTGGCCATGATTGTAAACAATGTGCAGATGTGAGGCGCTCCACAACCTGTGACGTCACGCTACTTCCGGTACAGGCAAGGCTTTTTTATCAGCGACCAAAAGTTGCGAACTTTATCGTCGATGTTCTCTACTAAATCCTTTCAGCAAAAATATGATGGCAATATCGCGAAATGATCAAGTATGACACATAGAATGGACCTGCTATCCCCGTTTAAATAAGAAAATTTCATTTCAGTAGGCCTTTAAATATACTTTTACTACCACGCAGCCTGCTGTCCTCAGTCACCGATTAATCAAAGCAATAGAACATAATTCAAAGTTGTGCTAATTGATTAATTGCCCCAGATATGAATATGTTTGTATGTAAATATGAGTATGGCCTTGAAGGCAACTGTGGAGAGCAGGAGCTTTTTGAAGTGCGGGAACAATGGCGATGATGTGAGGAAGTGAGCAGAATGTCTCCCAGCAATCAATCCCAGATATCCCTCTGTTATTTGTCAGATATACCCTCTGCCATGCAAGTCATCCGTGACTTGTTCGGTCATTACATCAAAGAGGTCAAGCCCACACCACCCTGTGTCTGCACCATCATTCCTGGCTCTGATGGCGGCCTAATGGCTTGCACTCACTACACTGTAATTAACCTTTTCTTTTTTTTTTACAGGCCACCTGCCAACCAGCTGCAGATACATCGGCAGTCATGTATGTCAAGTAAAACCATAAATGTGTGTGTGTGTGTGTGTGTGTGTGTGTGTGTGTGTGTGTACGTGGCTGAATCAAGCTGTGAAGAGTACGTGTGCTTACAACTGCTGACAGGGTCTCCACTCCTCAAGTAGAAAGTGATGGTATCTACAGTCCAATCATAGCTGACCCAGTGGCCATGAGGCCGTCTGACAGCAGAGCTCATCTTTGCATTATATTCCCATGCAGCTGAAAATGGACGGGAGGTATCGCGACAGTCTGTCTGCTAGGGCTGTTGAGACCCGGGATTGCAGAGGCAAGTCATTTTCAAGCTAAATATTGTTCTGAGTCAACTAGGGATTCAACCATGTGGACATTTTATACCACGGATATTGTCACATTTACCATTATTGTCACGGTATTGTTAAATGTGTTCAAAAAGTGCTTATACACAGTAGTGTTGTCCCGGTACCAAAATGTATTTCGATACTTTTCGGTACTTCTCTGTACTTTTTTAAATAAAGGGGACCACAAAAAATGGCATGATTAACAACAAATCTTAGGGTACGTTAAACATATGTTTCTTATTGCAAGATTGTCCTTAAATAAAATAGTGAACATACAACTTGTCTTTTAGTAGTAAGTAAACAAACAAAGGCTCCTAATTTAGTCTGCTGACATATGCAGTAACATATTGTGTCATTTTCCATTCTATTATTGTGTCAAAATTATTAAGGACAAGTGGTAGAGAATGAATTAATAATCTACTTGTTCATTTACTGTTAATATCTGCTTACTTTCTGTTTTAATATGTTCTATTTACACTTCTGTTAAAATGTAATAATCACTTATTCTTCTGTTGTTTGGATGCTTTACATTAGTTTTGGATAATACCACACATTTAGGTATCGATCCGATACCAAGTAGTTACAGGATCATACATTGGTCATATTCAAAGTCCTCATGTGTCCAGGGGCGTATTTCCTGAGTCTATAAACATAATATAATTTTTTTTAAAAACAAAGAAGATTTTGTGATGCTAAAAAATATCGATGTAATCATAGTAGTATCGACTAGATACGCTCCTGTACTTGGTATCATTACAGTGGATGTCAGGTGTGGATCCACCCATGGCGTTTGTTTACATTTTGATGCCGGTGAGCTACGGTGTGTAGTGAAACATATTTAGCTATTCCTCGTCCTGCATTGATGATACTTGTACGAAACTTACTTTAATTGTCGCCATTGAGGCGAGGATTAGTGATTTAGAAGTAGCTACAACACTGCAGACTGCGGCTTGACTTTAGCCGCTAGCTAGCTAGCCATGTTTTAAAGCACCTCTTCACTGTTATTAGTATAGTACCACGATACTAATGAATCATATTCCGTACTATACTGCCTCTAAAAAGTACCGGTCTCCTTTTTTTTAGAAAAGTATCAAAAAGTACCGAAAAGTATCGCAATACATTTTGGTAACGGTACCAAAATATTGGTATCAGGACAACACTAATCTCTGTATAAGAAAGCACAGATTCTAAGTTTAAATGTGCATTATTGAATATCTTAGTTGCACAAGTTTAGATTGAGGAATGTTGTTTTATAAATGGAGAAAGACGTTAATGTCTCTTGTTTTCATTTTAGCACTTGAGCAAACTAGCACTAGCTTGCTTCTCCAGTAAATGAGCAGTGTCCCCGGTCCGTGAGTTTATCAGTGTTATCAGTAATACGGAAGTTTTACCACGGTTTATAATTTAAGCGTTATTCGTTACATCCCTAGATTCAACTGATTGATTGTCTTGCTCTGGTCCACATCTTGACATGAATATAAACAAAACGCATGCTAAAAAAAATATTTTGCAACGGTCACATTTGTTTTAAATAATAATGCAATAAGATGAACCCCAAGTCCTGATGCTATGCGAACGCTTCTCCTATGCACAGACAATTGTTAATTTTTAAGACAACTCGTGACAACAATATAAAACTGTCTAGCGAGTCTTTCTTTCCAGAAACAATCATCGTGAATACGACCAGCTCTTTATACCAAACAAGTCCATAATGTACGCCCTTCAGGAGACCTGTTCAGAGTGTCTTTAAACCTGCCAGCAGTGTACTGAGAGGTGAGCACACAGTAAATACATCGTCGGGCTGCAAATTGAATTACAGGGCACGACTTGACCCGAAACGGGCAATAATCCCATGTCACTCACTGTTCTCACACAGAGGAAGGTGACATTGCAGTAGGAGGAATAGAAAATACGCATCCATTTTTTTTTTCCTTTCAGAAAGCTGTTGCATTCATGCTACATAGCAAGGTGCTACTGCAGACTAATTGAAGGACAAGACAAATATCTTCTGACAACCTGCAGCCCAGCCGTGGCTATTACTTTAAAGAAATTAATCATTATCATGTTCAAGGCCTTGCAACCGGATGCGGTTACATTCACCTTAAAGAACTAAGAAACATGAAAGTAAGTTTGGTAAGGAGTTGTATTTTGTTTAGCTGAATATATACCAGTAGTATAATATATATCTGTGGGAAAATCGCCTCCACACTTCAAGCTAAAAACAGCAGCACACTTCCCCCCTTCACAATAATAGCGCTAACAAATTAACCTACAAATTACCATACATAAAGCATAATGTACTTAAAACAGTTATTGATACATTTACACAATTATTATGGTTTGACCTAAAATACTGGTCAAAATGTATTGCACCAATAAATGTGAGAATTTTTGCATTTAATTAACAAACATTTTATAAAATTCTATTTGACACAAAAATTACACACTCTGAGTGAATAAGCGAAAAAAAGTTAAAAAATGTTTTTAAAAAAAAGGACTAGCAACAATTAAAACGTACAAATTGAATTGTATTGCTTTTTTATATTGCTATTGATATTTAAATGTATTGTTATTACCATTAATTTACTTGTTGAGGTTCATCCATCCATTTCCTACCGCTTGTCCCTTTTTGGGGTCGCTGGAGCCTATCTCAGCTCGTTATTAATTTATGTTGGGTTTTTTTAACTATATTTAAAGTTGCGTTTTGGTGGTACAATAAATAGTCATGTTTTCAAATTATTGAATAATCGTGTAATTAATCGTGATTACAATGTCAATCAAAATAACCATGATTTTTTTTGGGGGGGTGGGGGGGCTCGGTTGGTAGAGCGGCCTGAGGGTTCCTGGTTCGATCCCTGGCCTCCGCCATCCAAGTCACGTCCGTTGTGTCCGTGGGCAAGACACTTCACCCTTGCTCCTGATGGGTCGTGGTTAGCGCCTTGCATGGCAGCTCCAGCCGTCAGTGTGTGAATGTGTGTGTGAATGGGTGAATGTGGAAATAAAGTCAAAAGGCTTTGAGTACCTTGAAGGTAGAAAAGCGCTCTACAAGTATAACCCATTTACCATAATCGTCCAGCTCTACAATTAGACTAGGTTTTCTGACAAACCACCCCTTTGGATCGCAAATTCTATTGTAAATTCTACTTAATCGGGCACCTATTTAAAATAAGGAGAAGAAGAACTTGGTGGATTTGATGGGTTAAGCGGGACATATCTCAACGGGTTCCACTGAAACATCATTTTAAAATGTACTGTATATACAGTAAACGTTTGGGAACTGAGGAGACCAATTTTTGAAGCTTTTTAGGTGGAATTCTCTCCCATTCTTGCTTGATGTACAGCTTAAGTTGTTCAACAGTCCGTGGTCTCCGTTGTGGTATTTTAGGCTTCATAATGCGCCACACATTTTCAGTGAGAGACAGGTCTGGACTACAGGCAGGCCAGTCTAGTACCCACACTCTTTTACTACGAAGCCACGCTGTTGTAACGCGTGGCTTGGCATTGTCTTGCTGAAATAATTGCATGATAACGTTGCTTGGATGGCAACATATGTTGCTCCAAAACCTGTATGTACCTTTCAGTATTAATGGTGCCTTCACAGATGTGTAAGTTACCCATGCCTTGGGCACGAATACACCCCCATACCATCACAGATGCTGGCTTTTGAACTTTGCACCTATAACAATCCGGATGGTTCTTTTTCTTTTCAGCTCAATAATGATGATGTTGCAAGTGCTGAAATGTAGCATTGTAAAACTAACTTGTAACTCATACCTGCAACAACGAGGCGCGCTGTACGAGTAGAAATGGATCCCAGGTTTTCGATGGTGGCGACACACTGGTAGGTGCCCTCATCGGGTTTGTTGTGCTTCGAGTGAACCACGTGGGTGAAGAGCAGGGAGCCGTCGGGAAGGACGCGCCGTCTCTCGTCTGAAACCAGACTCATGAAGGTGCCGTCCTTCTTCCACTCCATACGTGCTGGTGTGGCCGCATCGCTGTGCACCGAGCAGTTGAGCAGCGCAGCGTTGCCCCGGACTGCCACCGTGTCTTGGGGCTCCACTGTGAACCAGAAGGGGCTGAAAGGCTGTGGCGCAGATGCTGCAAGAGTGGGAGAAAATGTATGGAAAGTTTTAAAACCAGAACAAAAATTCAGTTTTATAATCTTTTGAACGTTACAAAAAAATATGACCATACTCAACAACACCAATATTTTAGCTTCAGATGGCTCAGATAAAACGGCCACCGATCAGTATCAGATAATTTAGGGGAAAATCCGATCGTCATTGCCGATTAATGACTTAACGCCAATCCTCTCTGGCTGGCACTGTATTTATTTTAAGTCCCCCGGCTAATAAGCGGCATCAGCTAATAATGTGTCTCCATTTGGAAAGGGTGCCGAATCCGGTACCGACTGAATCTCGCCGATGCTACCAGGTACCGATTCGCGTAAAATCCAACGGTGCCAAGTTACGGAATCTGGGCCGCGCGGTACGTGGCGATCACTCCAGCAGCACTGAGAGTGGACTCAGCCATACTACCGGGAGGTAATGTTGCAATTTCCAAAACCAACAAAGAAATTGACTCAAAAAACACTCCAACATAAGTTAAAGTTAAAGTACCAATGATTGTCACACACACACTAGGTGTGGCAAAATTATTCTCTGCATTTGACCCATCACCCTTGATCACCCCCTGGGAGGTGAGGGGAGCAGGGAGCAGCAGCGGTGGCCGCGCCCGGTAGTCATTTTTGGTGATTTAACCCCCTATTCCAACCCTTGATGCTGAGTGCCAAACAGGGAGGTAATGGGTCCCATTTGTATAGTCTTTGGGATGACTCGGCTGGGGTTTGAACTTACGACCTGCCGATCTCAGGGCGGACACTTAAGTAAGTAATAAAGTAACCTACACACTCAAAGTTCGTACATCCACACGCACATTCACTGTACAAACAAACATACATATACACATACTGTACATATGCAAGCACATATGCATACATACACTCATCACGTTTCATCAAACATATATTAACGTTGTTCCCCTAGGGGAAACTGGGTAACACATGGCACACTGACAAAGCTAAACCTAATATTACTATAACAATCTACAAGGTTAATATAGTCTTATTCTCTTTGCTTATTCTGCTTTCTTTTGTATTTCAAGTTATCATTACATATATGTATTGTTGCATTTGAAACAATTGTATTGTTGATAATAGAGGTAAATTATTGTTATTATTCATTATCAATAGTGATATTTCTATTGGTATTTGTATTGCTCCATTTGTAGTGTAATAATGTCCATTGTCCTTTCTGTGTAATTAATATTTATTTCATTAACTGCTTCTCTGCTATCACTTTTACCAATCATATTTGTACATATCCCATTCTATTTTTTATCTTTCTATCCCCTCCTGCTGCGGCCTGGCTGCACCAAATAGTAATATAAATCAATTTAATAAAGTCAAATACAAATAGGGCAACAATCTGTACAGCCGATATGGGCATCTACATCAACAATATAATTTGCCTGAGTAACTGGGCAGGAAAAAATAAAATAAAATAAAATAACGCTCCAACATAAGTCCCAAAGGATCTAAACGAGTCGTAAATGGTAGTTTTTGCTTTTTTTTGTTATTGTGTACTATTTTTTTTAATTTTGCAAATTTAGTAAAAATAAACAACAACAAAAAAACAAAAAAAACTGGAGGCTGTAATTACAACCAAAGGTGCACCAAAAACGTATGGAGCAAATGCTGTGATACCTATGTTCATGTAATTTTGTATAATTTTGTATAATTTGTAATACATTTGCAAAATAAAAAAACCTTCCACATTGTTATTATGGGGTATTGCGTGTAGAATGAATTTATTCCATTTTGGAATAAGGCTGTAACATAAAATATGGAAAAAGTGAAGCGATGTGAATACTTCTCATCCATCCATCCATTTTCTACAGCTTATTCCCTTCTCATATTCACTGTAATAAAAAAATAATAAATAATTAGTTACAATTTTGTGTTGATGCTGTTAAGCCGTTGCACTCACCAAAAATAAATCGAAAAATTGACAGTTAATATATGTGATCGGTATTGGCTGATCTCACTCGTGGATGATTGGTATCGAAATCAACAACATAAATATTTAACTAAAATAACATCTTACATTTTTTTTTCAACGGGAAGAAAAATGTCTAGATGTCTTTGATTTTATTGAAATCAGGATCTATGAGTACTTTAGTAGACCAAAACATGTGCATGCAAGTACTTAAGTACTCATAAGAAAATTACTGCTTGCTAAAACTGAAAACTAACTGCATGACTGGTCAAACAATGAAAATAAAGTTTTCCAAGAAAAACATTGTGTCCATTCGGAGGCTTTTCATTATAAAAGCCACAAGCCCCAATGAAATTGGAAAGAAGGAGCTGACAAATGTAATCCAGACTTTGCTCCCTGGCAAGTTAATATCATGTCTATAAGAACGCAGAGCAATGAAGGAGTTAGAGACTTTGGGACAAAATTGCAATTTCCTTTCCTGGAGTATAAACGTTAACATCACAGTAAGATGAATAGTGCCAAAGTCAGACTAAGTGCAATTGTTTTGCATTTGTACTCATCTATTATTCAGGGCCGTACCACCTAAAGAGACGCATAGTGGTATTGGTTAGACAAATAACGGCAATTGCCAGAGCTGCAGGGATGCAGGAGAGCCAGGAAATAATTAAGGGGGTATGAAGGTATTTTAATAATGCAGTGAATAGATTGAAATAAAGGGTTGGGTGTTAAATGCAGTTTAAACTCTGCTTGCTTGTTTCCAAAGAAATGGCAGGTCTCCGAGGAGGGGTGAGGAAAACAGAAGGTGGAGAGACGAAGGAAATAGAGATGTAGTGATGTCAGTGGCTGAGCAATTTAACATCCAGGAGGTCATTCCTCTACCTTACGGCGTCGAGTCCCTTGTGAGATTGAAAGAGAAAAGCTTGTAATGTGTGCTTCATTATGGCAGCGATATCAATGCTCGTCTCAATTCACTTGGTTATCTTGAAAGCACAAACAATTACAGAAAATGACTGAGGTGAATTGCAATTTTCCACATTAGGGGATACATGTCAGCCATTGCACTAAGCCTGTGCAACCATTTCTACACTCGTTCATCAAGAGGATGGAGGTTCCCCCTTTGTTCTAAACAACCAGGCTGGTAAACAAATTTGGTAGAACCATTAAGCACAGGGCTCGGCGATATTGCTGAAAACTGGATCACGATACATTTAAGTGTTTTTGATATCGGTCGATATCGATAATTTTAGATATTTTTGTATGACCGTTCGAAAATAAGGAGCAGGAGAAAATATATGAAATGTAAACATTTTAATTTCAAATCAATCCCCTCAGATGTCAAGGCAGAGAAGGAATATGCCACACTTCTACAGAATATGAATAACAGTGTTTCCCATAAACTGCCAAGATACCTGTGGCGGTGGGGGCGTGGCTATGGGCGTGGTCACCATGATATCATCGAGTAATTTGCATAATTTATTACAATGATATGATTTTCTCTAAAAAGGCTCAAAAAATGTATACTTACTAATTAATAATAACAGTTTTGTTTTAAACGTCCATCCATCCATCCATTTTACAATATAATTACAACACTTTATGTACATATTTATTTACAGATTTGAACAATAAGTTATTCACTGAAATATATTTATTAATTGTGGTTCTTACAAAAAATATATCTTATAAAATATAAAAGCTAAAATGTCTCTTAAAGCTCTGCCCCTTTAATTAGTGCATACTAAATAATTTAACTTTAGCCTACTACTAAAACTATATTATTTACCAGCAACATAAAGTGAAACAGAGGCAGAGGTGTCCTGCCACAGTCAGTAACAAATAAACAGAAAACAGTAGTGGTCAAATACAAATAAGGCAACAAGAGAAGTATCCTACACTTCTCTTTTGTAAATTAAATCTGAACAGCCTATATGGGCATCTACATCAACTATATGATTTGCCTGAGAAGCTGGACAGGACAAAAAAAAAAAATATATATATATATATATATATATATATATATTTTTTTTTTATTTTTTATTTGTGGCGGACGTAATTCTTTCGTGGCGGGCCGCCACAAATAAATGAATGTGTGGGAAACACTGAATAATGTGGAAACAATATTTACAAGTTTATGAAGTCATAATGAGCCACGGCGACTGGATCCCTTAACAGTGAGAGTCCAATTGAATTACACTGAGGTTTATAAGCTGATTTCAAGTCACTACATGAAGTGTTCATATTGGGAAGACATCCATCACTGATGGCAGACAAGCCAGATGGGCAGAGAGACCAGAGTGGGGTAGCAGTGGGTGGAACTTCAAGTCATGCCTTCAAGTTCACGTGACGCCGTGATATTCTTAATCATCTCTGCTGTACGCCACTAAATCCAAGTATGCATGTGTGTATGGGTTAAAAGAGCATCTTTACCCACACTATTCTAATAGACTCAACCATCCTGCAGCATCCAATCAGACACAAAACAGCTGCTTTTCGCAGCGTTGTACCCCCATTGTCGGAACAGTAGGGAAGGGCTTAGCTTTAGCTTTCCTCTCCAACAAAATGGCGAACCATCTGCTTTCAGCGGTAGACACAATATCCGCCATAAGCTGAGTAGCATGGAGAAAAGAAAATGAGACTGGTGATAGGGGTGTTGATGAGGGGGTAGCAGCTGGCCTGTAATGAGCTGCACTTACCTTTTTTACTCAAAAACCATTCTATTTCCATCCTGCACACACAATTCAAAGTAGAAGTAGGGCTAACACTGAGGACAGTGTTGCAAAAAGTTCATATTGCCTTTTCCAATAAAGAGGACCTTCATCTCCGAATCAGGGGGGAGTCTATTAACCAAGTCCAAAACGGCCGTTTTATATGTCAGTGTTGGAATGACTGTGGCTAGAGTGATTGCACACAGAAAGTGTCCTAATAAAACCACTTATTTATTATACCAAAACTTTCTGCAAGATTCATCCTAAAGAATTCAGCAATTCTGTTCAGACTGCCTTAGAAGACAGTTATCAGTTCATGCTTGCTAGGATAAGACTAGATAGGTCAGCTATAGAGGTGGGACTCTTTGGTCACCTAATAATTCGGTTACGATTCAGGAGTTAGCATTCGATTAAAAATCGATTATTGATGCATCTTTCATTTATGTATATTGGCGCAGTTTTGCCTTCCTTTTTGTGTCTCACAACAAGCGTTTATCACTTGCAACTTTTAAAAACAGTGCATTTGTAATAAGAAATTCCTATCACATTTATTGCAAAATTGGAACATACAGTATGTGCCCTATGATTAAGGAGCTGGTCGGATTGCTCAGGCCCCTTCTAAGGTTATCCAGGGTAAATCCCACCTAACCTTATCCTTGTCCACACACACACAAGGGTCGTTTAAGACCATCCCCCCCGTCCCCTCCGTCCACTGGCGCAACGCGACTTAGTACGCATGCACGGAAAATGCGCACGTCATAGTCACCTCCAGTGTTGCTTTGTGTGCAAGTTCTTAAATGTAACTTATCTGAACAATATCCAGTGTTGTGGTATTTCAATTAACTGGAATTCAGTGTGCTGTGGGGCCCTATTGTACTGAACCACACCTGAGCAATCATAAATTAATCAAATATTTAATGGACATGTGAAAGTAAACAATGTGATAACGAACATTTTACATCAATCAATCTAGGGATCTAGATATCTGGTCAGGACACTCCTCACTCTTTTGCCCTCACCTTCATTGTCCATTCGTTTTTGGGGACTTTATATACTCTGAACCTGGACGTTAAGTCCGCGACATACATGGAGGACAATATCTGATACAGTCTGTTTTGTCAGTCCAAAAGCATTCGCCGTTTTCCGTAGTCTTCCCTCGACGGCCAGGTAATACAAAGCACACGCTACTTCTTTTTTTTTATCACATCCACGGGAGCCCGCATTCTCGTTGTTTCTCCTTTGACAATTGGACGAAGTTTTTCAGTAAGTAGAATCACAGCTGACCTGGACATTCGAAAGTTCTCTTGCCGTCTGAGAAGTGTTGTATCCGAAATAGCTGCAACGGCTTTCTCTTAAGGTATTCATGTGTGATTTCCACAAGCGTCTGTACAGACGGAAGGAGAAGCACGGGCATGTCTGGATGACTCGCCTCCATATTTCCAGTGGTTACCTCCGAGTTACGAAACCGCTTTATTATGAAGTTGGCTTTGGCGCGTTCTTTCTGACGTCACTTCCTGTGTGGGGCGCTGTCTTTCTGGCGTCACTTCCTCTCCAAACTCAGTTTTGAGAATCCATACAAAGCTAAGAGCCGGAGATTCAAGAAATAGACGGTGCACTTACCCGTGTAAAAAAATTATCCAAGGAGGGGGACCTTAAACGATGATTTAGTGTGGCCAAAACGGGGCTTGAGCTGAATAATTATTTGTTTAATGAGTTATCCGGCTTAATGTAGACATGGTCTCAGTGAGGTGGTTCGCTGCAGTCAGACAAATTTTAGAACTGTCTGCATTACTTTATTTACAACAACAAAAATCGATTATTGACGTTTACTTATCGATTTCATCATCTTTTTTTGGCCGAATTGCAATGCATCTAAATAGATTATTTCAGCTCTCGTCTGGTCCTATTTATGATTGGGCATGAACTGATATAGCCTGCTCAAATGAACGTCTTTGAACACTGGACTGTTGCAAGCCATGCCCTGAATACAATGACCTGGATCAATGACAATATTCATAGCCACCCTACGGAATATTTATACTTTTTGTACATTGCTAAGGAAACAACAGAGAACACCTGCATGTGAGAGTGGTTTTAATAATGTGTCAATTGACTTAGATACAACTTCTGTTGATAAATATTTGTATGTATTTTCAAGACGATTGTGATTGTATTCTTTTATCCATCTTCAATATATTCATCAGATTGCAGGGAATTCACAGTGCCCTGATACCACAAGCAAGCTGCCACAGTATCCTACAAACAATCAAGGGAAAGCATTTCGACAGACACTGAAAATCAGTGGAACTGCCGTTTATTTCAGAAAAAATGGTTCTTATGCGTGCATGGGGCACTTGTAATGTGGTTATAGGGCGAGACTGGAAGGAGCAAAACTCATCCAATTTACAAAAACAAAGACGAACAATGAGAAATGTCTTCATTGGATCAAGAAAATCATGAAAAACATCAACAAGTAAAAGACTGTGTTCGAAGCTGAGTTCAGTCATTAAATGAAACATTAACCTTCAGGAAATCCCATAGTTACGGCAAAATGTTTGTAAAAACAAAGGATTACTCAATGTTTTGATCGTCAACAACACGTAGGCCTATGTGTGTAGCTACAGACCTGCTGAAAAAACTATAGTTACATAAGTATTGTTTTTATAAATGGTGAAGAGGTAGCTTGTGTAACTTCCCTGTCAGGGTGATTAGTTAGCAAAAGGAATCTTCTCTTTTTTCCACGGGAAATTGGAATGTGCGGTCTATGTGGTGTGGTGGCTGACTTTTCTGCATTGACCGCCAGCACTTGGCAACGCAATTTCCGCCTTCCGAAACACGAATTTCATGAATGTAGCCTTGGGTAAAGTAGTTACAATAAAGCTGTTGATAAAATACTTTCCTGCTCTCAGATGTTACAGTACATCATGTGCTAATTTAAATGCTAATTAAAATGCATTTTTTCCACATCTTTATTACCACAAATTACATATAGTACTGATAAGAGTGCCAATAATTACCGGCATCGATGAGGAATATCGATAAGGGTATCGTACCAATGAACTCTTAACGATATACAACCCTAGTCACAGGTAAGCTGAAGCCTTTTCCAGCTGACTTTGGGCCAAATGCGGAGGACACATACAGTCATCGTGGTCAAAAGTTTACATACACTTGTAAAGAACATAATGTCTTATTTTTTTGTGATAGAGTGATTGGAGCACATACTTGTTTGTCACAAAAAACATTCATCAAGTTTGGTTCTTTTATGAATTTATTATGGGTCTACTGAAAATGTGACCAAATCTGCTGGGTCAAAAGTATACATACAGCAATTTAATATTTGGTTACATGTCCCTTGGCAAGTTTCACTGCAATAAGGCGCTTTTGGTAGCCATCCACAAGCTTCTGGTTGAATTGTTGACCACTCCTCTTGACAAAATTGGTGCAGTTCAGCTAAATTTGTTGGTTTTCTGACATGGACTTGTTTCTTCAGCATTGTTCACATGTTTTCAATGGGGTTTAAGTCAGGACTTTGGGAAGGCCATTCTAAAACCTTAATTCTAGCCTGATTTAGCCATTCCTTTACCACTTTTGACATGTGTTTGGGGTCATCGTCCTGTTGGAACACCCAACTGCGCCAAAGATCCAACCTCCGGGCTGATGATTTTAGGTTGTCCTGAAGAATTTGGAGGTAATCCTTCTTTTTCATTGTCCCATTTACTCTCTGTAAAGCACCAGTTCCATTGGCAGCAAAACAGGCCCAGAGAATAATACTACCACCATCATGCTTGACTGTAGGTATTGGTGTTCCTGGAATTAAAGGCCTCACCTTTTCTCCTCCAAACATATTGCTGGGTATTGTGGCCAAACAGCTAAATGTTTGTTTCATCTGACCAAAGAACTATCCTCTAGAAGGTGATCAGCAGCAAACTTTAGACGAGCCTTAAAGTGTCGCTTTTGGAGCAAGGGCTTCCTTCTTGCATGGTAGCCTCTCAGTCCATGCCGATGCAAAACATGCATGACTGTGGACACTGACACCTGTGTTCCAGCAGCTTCTAATTCATTGCATACCTGCTTTTTGGTGGTTCTCGGTTGACTATTGATCATCCTGACCAATTTTCTCTCAGCAGCAGGTGATAGCTTGCGTTTTCTTCCTGATTGTGGCAGTGACAAAACTGTGCCATGCACTTTATACTTACGAACAATTGTCTGCACAGTTGCTCTTGGGACCTTATGCTGCTTTGAAATGGCTCCATGTGACTTTCCTGACTTGTTCAAGTCAATGATTAGTTTTTTCAGATCGGTGCTGAGTTCCTTTGACGTTCCCATTGTCGCGTTTGTAACCGAGTCTAATGACTGCATCACATGAGCCCTATTTAAATGGGTTCAGAGAAGTCAGCAGGTGTCGTCAATCATAAGCACTCACATGAGAGGCCATGCCATGAAGTTAATTTGATCTGATTGTAACTTTTATACATCACCAACATTTATAATATATGTTGCTCTATGTATACTTTTGACCCAGCAGATTTGGTCACATTTTCAGTAGACCCATAATAAATTCGTAAAAGAACCAAACTTCATGAATGTTTTTTGTGACAAACAAGTATGTGCTCCAATCACTCTATAACAAAAAAATAAGAGTTTTAGAAATTATTGGAAACTCAAGACAGCCATGACATTATGTTCTTCACATGTGCATGTACTTTTTTGACGACTGTATAAACAAACAACCATTCACACCTTTCACAATTCAGAGTCACCATGCATATTTTTGTAATGTAGTAAGAAACCGGCGTAAACGGAGAACCACACGGTGATGCCCAAACATAGATTTGTACCATTGATCTCTTGACCGTGCTGACAACATTCTGATCATTAAGCCGCTAAGCAACCGCATAATTTTTTCATAAGAATTATGTGTAAATATCCAACTACTCACATAAATGTGAGTCTGAAATCGACTTTTTTTTTTACTCAACCTCCCCCAGGGTCTACCTTTTTCCCACCTTTTACGGGGCGCTGTAAGTGGCGACCCATCACTGTTCCTGTTCTAATGTTTGTTTGTCTAATTAAATGTTGTTGTACTTGTGCAATGACAATAAAGAGCATACCATACCATGTTTGTGACAGTAGATATGAAGATCAGCAGTTGTTTTGCCAAAAAAAGGCTTTTAAGCACATCAAGGCTATGCTGAAACTGTATTACGCTGAGTGAAAGTGCAATCTGCACAGGTCCAGCTGTGTGGGAGCAAAGCGCCCACTTGCCTTAGAAAATTAGGAAACACCACGGCAGGCAAACAGTGAGAACGAGGAAGCAGAGAGCATGAGGCTAGAAAATGAGGTTGTCGACTTGATAAGTACGGGCTGTTACCTCTATCCCAAATCCACTTTGCTACGTGTCATAAAAGGTTTGGGAGCTGAGCTTATGGATGTACCATGATATCCCATATTGCCCCTCCAACTAAGGCTGTATTACTCAGTGGCGGGCCGTGCGTTTCCCATCGAGGCCTTCAGTGATGTCCTACTTAGTCCGACTTCAATAAATACCTCTCTAAATACAATCATTTATGTCGCCACATGGCCATGGCTTGAAAAATACAATACAGAAACACACTTGCGCACTACTGGGCATTGAATCACCTCAATTTGTCACTAGTGTACAAAACGGGCTATTTTTTGGCGCATTTAAAAATCAATAAACCCGCATCGGACGTGGTACTGTCAAAACGAAAATAATTGTAAAAACATATTGAAAGTGAAAAAATATATTTGAACTCACAATTTGTAAAGCCATTAGTACCGCTCGTAGTTGGTTGATTCGAGTGGAAGTGGCAGGCAAACCATTTCACCACCCGGACAGCTTAACTCGTTTCCAGGGTCGGCCGACCTCGTCTCACAAGATCTAGTCTCTCTTTAAATATCCTACTTGAAAAAATGCCCTTGCAAATATATATCTGCCACCTAATCAACGTTTTGCTCTGCTTCTTTGTTGGTTAAAAAAGTGAGTACCGTATTTTTCGGACTATAAGTCGCAGTTTTTTTCATAGTTTGAAAAAAACTGCGACTTATACTCAGGAGCGACTTATGTGTGAAATTATTAACACATTACCGTAAAATATCAAATAATATTATTTAGCTCATTCACGTAAGAGACTAGACGTATAAGATTTCATGGGATTTAGCGATTAGGAGTGACAGATTGTTTGGTAAACGTATAGCATGTTCTATATGTTATAGTTATTTGAATGACTCTTACCATAATACAGTGGTTCTTAACCTTGTTGGAGGTACCGAACCCCACCAGTTTCATATGCACATTCACCGAACCCTTCTTTAGTGAACAATATATATATTTTTTTCAAATTTAAGAAAAAGTCGTATGTTTTTTTACTGGTGCACAAAATGATCCGTGCATGAACATCACCTTGTTCAAAGAACAAAACCAACACAGTGCATGAACTCACAACAAATTACACACCTTACACACATTACCATGAATTGATTAACGTGGACCCCGACTTAAACCAGTTGAAAAACGTATTCGGGTGTTACCATTTAGTGGTCAATTGTACGGAATATGTACTGTACTGTGTAAACTGTACTGTGTATTCTCTTCCTTTGCAATCTGATAGTAAAAGTTTCAATCAATCAATCAAAAAACCTGCAAATCAGATGGAAAATTAGAGGGAACATTGTTTGGGGGTATCCATAATACGCTGATAGGGAGAAGTTTTTATTTACACGATAAGTCAGATGTCTCTTTACCTCCGTGGCGGAGGCTCCGCCGAACCCCTGAGGCCGACTCACCGAACCCCTAAGGTTCGATCAAACCCAGGTTAAGAACCACTGCCATAACATGTTACGTTAACATACCAGGCACATTCTCAGTTGGTTATTTATGCGTCATATAACGTACACTTATTCAGCCTGTTGTTCACTATACTTTATTTATTTTAAATTGCCTTTCAAATGTCTATTCTCTGTGTTGGGTTTTATCAAATAAATTTCCACAAAAAATGTGAGTTATACTCCAGTGCGACTTATATATGTTTGTTCCTTCTTTATTATGCATTTTCGACCGGTGCGACTCATACTCCGGAGCGATTTATACTCCGAAAAATACGGTACCGCTGATTTCTCCGCTGGCCGGGTATGGCTCCGGTGCCACTTTCTGCTTTCGTAAATCACAACTTGTGATTGGATACTTGAGAATGACAAGTGAGTATCCAATCCAAGTCACGTTCAACGTAAGGCTACCTAGATGGGCTACTGTCAACAACTCGTGATCTGATCGCAACTGTCTGTTAACTGAACGTCCTTTGTTCGTTTACACTGCACATTCATACAGAATCCGGCAGAATTCATACAGCGATGGCAACAAGCTAGCTGAATTCTGATTGGATAAAAGCCCTAACTTAAAAACAGCAACACTGGAGCCTAATATGACATGAAGAGAATATGATGAATAATTGTATATATTTATGAAAAGTAAATACAAAATTAAATTAACTTTTATTAATTTATGATCAGGATTTATGCTAGGCCAGCAGAGAAGGCCTTGCTGGCCCTGACGGCACACCACTGGTATTACTCAAGGAAAAGATCCCATGTTGAGAAGTAAAGTAAAAGTACATTAGTGCATCTCAGTGCCTTGTTAGCAATGAAACAGGGGGTTGGCGAAGAAGAATAAACTGTTAAGAGGAAAGCGATAAAAAAAGGGGGTCTGCTCACACAAAGACCTGTTTTCTTCCATTGGAGGCTCAGCAGGAACCCTCTTTCCACAGCGCGCCTCCTTCTGAGAGCAGCCATATTGACTACCATCCTTATTGAGCCGCTCTTGAGACAGAGCAGACCACTCTTAAAACCAGTTGATTTTTTTCCACAACAGAGCCCCCTCTGTGGGCTGGACAACAAGAACAGATATAAGACACTTTAAACACTTACAACCAAAGGACAATTTGGATTATGATTTAAACAGCTCGAGGGCAACATTATGGCTCTTGGTTTTATTGTCACCGCTTTTTGAGTGTGTGGGTCTAATTTGGCTGCAGGAACCACCATCAGACAGTGAAATATTTCAAGGATGTCATTAATTTCTTCATAATTCTGACAATTGTAGTTTATAGCAAATACAAACCCAAATTCAATATATTACAAAATTGGAATAATTTCCAAAAAGTTCCATATTTATAGACTACTTGTTTGCACTCCAATCAAAACATTAACTGTGAAGACTTCCTGGCCCTTAAATTGGTCAAATCCCATCAATTCCGGACTATAAGCAGCTACTTTTTTCCTACGCTTTGAACCATGAGGCTTATAAAACAGTGCAGCTAATTTATGGATTTTTCTTCACTTTAGACGGGTCACCAACCTTTTTGAAACCAAGAGCTACTTCTTGGGTACTAATTAATGCGAAGGGCTACCAGTTTGATACACACTTAAATAAATTGCCAGAAATAGCCAATTTGCTCAATTTACCTTTAACTCTATGTTATTATTAATAATGAATTATATTTATCTTTGTGGAAACACTGATCGTCTTAATGATTTCTCACAATAAATATATATAGAAACAGATAAATATCAATATGCAACACTTTATTTTTATATTTTCTCTAAGTGCACATTTTTCAAATTGAACATTTTCAAATGATCACTTCCAAGACAGTCTTGTGAAATCACAATATCCCATTTTAACTAGCTAGCCACTAACATTTTTTAACAAATCATGAATTACTTTGCACCATGTTTGTACAAATAATAGAATACAAAAGTCAACTCTCAAATTTTTAAATAAATCATGTCACACTTTGAACTGGACACCAAATCTGTTATCTGCTTCTTTGTCAGTTAGTGAAGACCAAGTCTTTAAAATATTTTCTTGGATTTTCAAATTCTATTTGAGTTTTGTCTCTCTTGGAATTAAAAATGTCGAGCAAAGCGAGACCAGCTTGCTAGTAAATAAATACAATTTAAAAAATAGAGGCAGCTCACTGGTAAGTGCTGCTATTTGAGCTATTTTTAGAACAGGCCAGCAGGCTACTCCTCTGGTCCTTACGGGCGACCTGGTGCCCGCGGGCACCGTGTTGGTGACCCCTGGTTTAGACCATAATGTTTTGAATCCAACAAATAGTTTTCCAACATACACTGAAAAGGTGTGTTATTGTTTGTGCTATGGCGCCATCTTTTGGACGACCTCGCTCACTGCAGGCGCTGGGAGTGAACGGCTACAGTGTTTTATTTTGTTTAGTGCGTTCAACCAGAAGTACAAGTGTCGTCCTGCCTTTCACTCCGTCCACTACGTTACTACGCCTATGGAGTTTTCACTCATCAATCCAAGCAATGTTTGTAAGTTTTACAATAGAACTAAAACGAGTCATAATTACAAAACCGTCCCATGTGTGATGTCTGTAGGAGTGTTTTCATCCATATTCATACGTTCTATTGTTATGTAATCAAGGCAGCGTCCTTATCATTAGATAATATACTAACATTTACGGGTGTCTGTGTTAGTTAGTATTATTACTTTACATTTTGTATTGATCCAGTTTCGTCAATTCACCAACATGTCATTGTGGACTTGTTGAGCCTGTATAGCGGATTGGAGAGTGGGTCTATGACGATGACTTCTGTTTTGTTTGATCAGCTGTTTTACTGCCGCGTACAGACACCGTTTGGAATAAGTTAATGTATGCAAATAAACATTTACAAAATCTTTCTGTTTAAATACCTAATTTCACAACATAGTCTGGTGCGGCTAATATGTGGAAAAATATTTTTGTCCTTTACTGATTTCTGACATTGCAAAAGGTTTACAGGACAAAATATAAACTGGTCCGCTGTGAAGCAATAGTGATTGGCGAGACCCACTTGTTTTGAAAGAGAAGCAAATCTTTGAAAAATGTTCTTTTTGCCACTCTTTGACCATGACAAGAAGGCGGCTTTTGAAAATGCAAACGTCGTCACATTTTCAACAGCAAAGGAATTGCACAAGTACATCACCTTCATTCATGAATGGTGGAGCACAAGCCTGCTGTGGCTTGTGTGCAGCTCGAGATAATAAACTTGATAACACTTTTGAAATGAAGTGTACTTTAACTGGGACCATTACTGCCGAAACCAAATATAAGCTGAGTGGAATACTAAAAAATACATCAGTAAATACGACTGTGTGGACAAGCAGTTGTCGCCGCATGAGGTAAAAACTGCATATAATTATAAAAAGAATAATCACTTTAGGCTTTTTTGCAACACAGTGTGCATACTATATAGCAGGGGTCCCTAAACGTTATGACAGACAGCCTTAAACGGAATGGAATTTATTTAATTTTTTTACTGAATGAGACAACCAGAATGTACATGAAAATAAAGAATGCGGGATTTACAATATTAACTATGAACGATAAAACACTGAATATTGACAACATATGAACGTCACACCCCTCTCCATCGACATATTTTACAATCAAGCGAAACGCAACAAAAATGCAACAAACACAGCGAAACATGAACGTGAAGGGTAAAAAAAAACACCTACTATCTGATATATCACTAAGCTTTAGAACTTTGTTGTAAAAATCTCCTTCCACGTATATCCCTGACACCCGCATTTCAGGCTGGCCGCTCTGGCCACACACTGTGAAAACGCTACCGACCCACACTGCTTGGTGCCTCGTCTGAGCTGCTGTGACTTAGATTACCATAGTAACTAATTAGATTACCATAGTAACTAGTATATCATGCAAAAGCGCAGATTCCAACCATTGAAATACTCTGTATAGTTCCAAGACTTACGGTCATTTGAAAACATCACTGCACATCTAGGAGCTACAGTTTCCATCTTAAAGATCTAAAAAAAAATATTTGGGAATGTCCGGCGGGCCAGATTAAAAAGCTTAACGGCCGTAGGTCTGCCGTAGTCTATAAACTACTGCCATTTAACACCGTGGAATTGCAACTGCATGCTAAGTCTGCTATGTAATACAGTACAGTACTTGCAATTGCTTGTATGTGAGCAGCAAAAAGAAAGATTTTGGAGGAATTGCAAAGTGGGGAAATCTTTCACTAATGTGATAATTAACCAGCACTGATTGAAGCTTGAATCCGTCCTCTTATCAGCATCCCTATGGACCCACAATGAAGGACTGCCCCACTGAGATGGCAAGGCCATAGCACACTACTCTGCTGTAATTTGAGACAAAAAAACATGATGATGCTCTTTCAGTTGAAAGAGAAACTAGAAACAAATCATAGAAAAATGATTTGGTCTTCCTAAAGTCATGTAATTATAAAGTTATTTAATGAGTTCAGGAAGTAGTGAACATAATGGGCAGATTGAACTGTGGTTCTCCACTCCCGATGAGATCTGAGACATCTGAGACAGGAACTCAAATTTATGTTGGCCTCCTACCACCCCGCCAGCCACACCGCTATCTCACCCCACTCTGAATTAGTATTGTTTACATTTTAACCGACACTGGTGTTAAAAAAGGTACTTTTGAAACAATGCTAGTCATTAGTTTAATGGCGAACCACTACTTAAAAGATGGATATGATGCTAATTGTGTTTAAAATATATGTTGATGTTTTTGTTACAGAATTTAGTAATCAAATGTAGGGATGAGTAACAAATATGGTACTTTTACAGGCCCTGACCCAATTCCGTGAGTACTACCGGGCACCGATTCACGTAAAATCAAATGGTGCCATATTTTCATACCTTTGCTGCACGTGCCAGTTGCAGACTCGGGACAGGCTCAAGCACTTAGCGGGTAAAAAAAAACAGTCAGACACAATTACAATTCCCCATGCCAATAAAGCAAAAGGAGTAAGGCTTCACTTTTCAAAATGCGCTAGCTCGATGCTAATTTACATGGCATTTGCCTTAGTCATGCTACAGATTAGCTTTGGCGATTTTACATGGCGATTTCAACCCCTCTACATTTGGTAATGAAAATGACAACTAAGATGCACGTTACAATCAAACAGCGGGTGTGTAATAAAAACAATACTTACAGTGTGAACACTTTGTAGGTCTCACATTCGAAAGACTACTTCTACTAGTCTATATAATCCTGCCATCTAACATATTGGAACTGCCACTGCATGCAAGGTCTACTATATAATACTTGCAAATGAGACACAGAGGTGTAACAACTACACAGCACAGTTATCAGCTTAATGTTAAATGTTGAATTAAAGAAATGTTATTATTTTTAAGCAATCAACATTTACTAACACATTTGAAGACACACAAGCGTACAGAAAATGTGTACCGTATTGATTCAAATGTGAAAGGTAATTCATTAATATTTATCTTTTAAATAAATAAATAAAATTATGACAAAGTAACAACTTCAAAAATATGACAGACCGTTAGAATTATCGTTTCAAATGTGAATTATCGTAAAACCGTGATTGATTAACACATGCTAATTGCTAGCTAGTTTAAATCCTAGTATTAGTACACAAAAAATTTAACTTTGTTAAAATATCTCAGTGTGTGTATAAGTACATCTTGAACACATTCAACAATACGGTGATAATAATAAACATGATCTTGTTGGTCATAATAACTGCAATATGACATTATTATATTGTTACAGCCCTACAGAACATTAAGAATGTGCAAATTAAAAACAAAAACGGCCTGCTAATGTTGATGATCAGAAATCCTGGGTTTGTGAATGCACCTTGTGAGTGATGCACTATAAAGAAGTGTTGTGTTGTCGTTATGGAGAGCGCTACAGTGAAATGCGTGTTTGTTGTTGGAACTAAAGACTGCTATTGGCGTGTTGACGTTATAAATAAGGATTACAAAGAGCGTCAGAATGTGTGCCTGTGTCGGGATGCTATATTACTTACAAGACGTTGCTTGCACAATATCACCTTCAAGGCATCGGTGTCATTATAGAACGCATCCCGACACCCCACCTCCACCATGACACTAAAGAAAATTGCGTGGCTATCAGGAGATATTCTACTGTATGGATTTTTTTTTTTTAAATGAAACTCAATACAGTCTTGTCTTGCCCCTGGTTCTTTGCAAGCATGATCTCTCACCGAAAGAACCCAAAAAACGATCAATAATATTCAGAATTCCCTACAAAGACAGAGAAATTTCAATTTTTAAAGATAAGATTGTCGCCTTTGTCATGAAAAGGAATCCCGCAAAGTGTTTTGTATTGATCCTTGTGTTAATGATAAGCTTCATGCCTACCAGTTATTAAGACCACTTGCATGAAAATTGCAAAGATCAAATACAGAAAAGTATTTTCTTTCCAAAAGCCCCCAAAAATATTTTTTTGTTCCATAATCTTATGTATAATTATCTGCCTCAAGCTCTGTCTAAGCCAGTAGTGTCCAAACTACGGCCCGAGGGCTATGTGCGACCCGCCGGCGTCTTCAATTTGGCCCGCGAGACTACATGAGTTGAATACAGAACCTGGCCGCAAGGAGATTTAAATTTATTTCGAAAGTCAAGTGACATGCTGCTACTTTGTCGCCATTTTGTGGACAACATGAGCAATTCAGACCCTTGACCAATTATCATGACTTGAACGTAACCAAACGCACCATTCACTTCTATTACCCATTGCAAGCAAGCTTCCCTAGTCATTGTGCAAAAAAAAATAAAAAAAATAACCAACACATAATGCCAACAGACATGGTCACACAAAACACAATACAACAGAATTTGTGGATATCATAAAAACATCTATGCACCAAAAAAAATAAATCTGAATTACACTAATTTAAATCCATTACAAAGTATGTTGGAAAAAAAAAAAATATATATATATATATATATATATACACACACACACATACATATATATATATACATACAGTATATATATGTATGTAAATATATAGTATATATACTGTGTATATATATATATATATATATATATATATATATATATATATATATATATATATACATACAGGTATATATATATATATATATATATATATATATATATATATATATATATATATATATATAAACATATACATATATGTTGAAGAGGTTCATTTAGCCTACTAATGTGTATTTATAAATGGTTGATTTATATAGGCTAGCCTATATAAATCAACCATTTATAAATATACATATATACATACAGTATATATATATAAGTTGATTACACTGTGAAGGCAAACTTAGGGCGATGTTTCCAATCCAACAATCAGGGCTTTTTCTTTATTGCTCTTTTGGGTTCTTTGCAGAGTATAGAGTTTCAAAGTGTTTGATGAGGGGGTGCTGATAAAGAGGAGCATGTCGCTGCATGTTGACAGGGCTTTGGATGAAATCATTTAACGCCGTCCCAGGTAGGAGATCAAAGCCTACAAGACCATTCCGGGAGGGAGACTCAATTACTGTTTTACATGCAACCTGGATGAGTCGACTTAACACACAACAACTGTGCTTACTGAAAATAACTGGGATTAAAGTATGCATGGGACCAGCCAATAGATGTATTTGAAGACAGCATCGAAAAGGTTTTAAAAGTTAAGCATGGTTAAAGGTAGTTCTGATATACTGTATATTGTAGTACGACAGAAAAAAATGTCTGAAGAGTGTCGAGGTGTGTGGGCGTGTCCAGTGGTTAAATGCGTGTCTGTTGGCAGGTATGTCGCTTACTCTCCAGGTGGGGACAGCACTGATGCCATGATAAAATTATTTTTTCTAATATTTTTGGTCTCGACCAGTATCAATTTTCCGATCACGAACGACGGGTTGGGGACATAACAAGGAAGTGTGTGTCTCACTTTTGGGTGATGATGAAATATAAAATAACAGTGTCCAATGTGCTTCACTGCAGTACATGTCTTCACTAAAAATCTTCTAAATAATATTTGTCCTATGTCTAGTCAACCGGTCTAAGTTTAAGGTTCAAAAATGCAGAGCCATGAACATTCTTCATGCAATATGTAATTTAGTCTTAGTCATTTTAAAAATGAAACCAATTGGCCGTTTATTACCCATATTACCCCCATTTTATCCAGTCTTCATTGGCTTCCAGTTAAAGTCCGCATTGAGTTAAAGATTTTAGTCCTGACTTTCCATGCGCTGCATGGTGGGGCCCCTCAGTAAATCACTGACTTGCTACGTCCCTACTATTCAGGGCGCAGCCTCTGGTCTTCAGGCCAGGGTCTTCTAAAGATCCCCAAAACTCGTTTTAAAACCCGTAGAGACCTGGCATTCCAGGCTATAGCTCCCAGACTCTGGAACAATTTGCAAAAGTTCCTCCGTGATCTTGACTGTGCTGAATTTTTTAATAAACATTTGAAAACTTCTCTTTTCAGTAAAGGTTTTAGTTAATGCACTTTTTAACTATCAATTTTAATCCAATTTGTATCCTTTTTATGATGTTGCCCCTGTTGTTTTACATTGAATTGTTGTTTTACTTCACCTATGTTTTGTACAGCGCTTTGTGATTTTATCTGTGAAAAGCACTTTATAAATAACATTTACCTACTTACTTACTTATTATATAGTGAAATGTCTTATATTCTCTTATGTATTTATATTTGTTCTTTAACCAAGCAACAACACGTTCTATCCGATTACTCCTAAAAAAATTCAGTAGAATACTTATTCACTAAAATATTTGATAGCTGCCGCTCTCCTATTTCTCCAACAAAACGCATTGAGGCTATTAAGTGTGGTTTTTTTTCCGATTACTTGGTTAAACAAATTAATTAAATAAAATAAAAGCTGCAAACCTAGTGTAGGTATATAATTTTAAGAAAAACTGCTATAAAGTGATATATATTGTTATCGGGATATGAAATTACATACAGTACAGGTCAAAAGTTTGGACACCCCTTCTCATTCAATGTGTTTTCTTTATTTTCATGACTATTTACATTGTAGATTGTCACTGAAGGCATCAAAATTACGAATGAACACAAGTGGAGTTATGTACTTAACAAAAAAAGGTGAAATAACTGAAAACATGTTTTATATTTTAGTTTCTTCGAAATAGCCACCCTTTGCTCTGATTACTGCTTTGCACACTCTTGGCATTCTCTCCATGAGCTTCAAGAGGTAGTCACCTGAAAGGGTTTTCACTTTACAGGTGTCATAGTGTTGATGCCTTCAAATCTATAATGTAAACAGTCATGAAAATAAAGAAAACGCATTGAAATGAGAAAGTGGGTCCAAACTTTTGGCCTGTACTGTGTATCAGAATATACATTTTTGTCCATATCACACAGCACTAGTCGAAAGGGGTTACATGTTTGCACCAGGGGCCTAACTCGAGTAGAGTGAGGCTTTTAGATGTCATCTGGCCGTGCAGCAAATTGCCTGACTTCCTTTGAAATCATGATGAAGGTATTTTCCTCCAAACAAGAAGCCTTTTATTTTGACCGTGACTGCACTTTCATTGCCTCCCACTTGTGATCCATTCCCTTAATCGGACCACTTTTGCAACATTTAATTCACTTACCTAAAATACATTTAACGCACCATAAACATTGACGAAGTATAAGCAAAAAAAAAAAACTCTCATACACTTAAGGCATATGCATATTGTTTTTAACGAGGGGTTTATTCTTATATAGCCTTGTTTCTGTTGTAAAAGTAGTTAGTAAATGGGAAAAACTATACTTGTATTTACACTATTAAGGCATTCGATGCAGTAAAGGACGTGGCCTTTATCCAACCAGCAAATTGACTAAACGCACAAAAACATCCAAAGGGATCAATGCAAATGGTGTGATGCTCGAGTGTCCCTTGTTGTGTTTCACAATTGGTGAATGGTTATCATTTAGCCAAAGCCGTGTGGGCCAACAACTGTTAGACCCTATTTTTCTTTTTTCATTCATCTTCTTGCCGAGCTTATTTATAGAACTTGCTCGCATCTGTTCAACCGTTACACCTCTTTGTTCGCACCTTTGTCTTCCAGAATCTACCTTTTTTTCCCCTTCTTCACGGTCCACAAGCATACGTATGTAAGGCTTGTGCCAGTTTCTGTGGATGTAACTACACAAACAAAGGATCCGGGTGAATGCAGAAAACCTGCGACACAAAGGGACCATAAAGTGTTCCATAAATGCCTTTTGTGAAAGGGACGGTTTTCATACTCTTATAAAACCTGCATTCAATTACACACATGCTTTCAGACAAGCGCTACACCTGTGATGAAGACATTGTCATGTCTCTTTTCCAGGCAAGCCCGCCATAAGCTATAGGCAACTGCATCTGGCATGAGGCTCACCTTGACAGACAACATTGGCAATAGTCCAAAATTGCACTAAGAAGCAAAACTGAAATCGATGAATTAAAGTATTTTGTTGCAGACGATTTTAAATACAATTTCAATGTTTTTTCTCCTCTTGCTCCGGCATATTTGTTGCCACCAGAAGATTCCGTAGCTTCCGCCATAATTGCCAGCCTTGAGACCTCCGAATTCGGGAGATTGGGGAGAGTATATTTATAGCTAGAATTCACTGAAATTCAAGTATTTATTTTATATATATACCTGTGTATATATATATATATATATATATATATATATATATATATATATATATATATATATATATATATATATATATATATATAAACACTTGAATTTCAGTGATTGGGGAGAGTATATTTATATCAAGAATTCACTGAAATGTTCATATGAAATGTTATATATATATATATATATATATATATATATATATATATATATATATATATATATATATATATATATATATATATATATATATATATATATATATATATATATACATATATATATATATTAGGGCTGCAACAACTAATCAATTAAACCGATTAAAATCGATTATAAAAAATAGTTGCCGATTAATTTAGTCATCGATTCGTTGGATCTATGCTATGTGCATGCGCAGAGGCTTTAAAAAAAAAAAATATATATATATATATATATATATATATATATATATATATATATATATATATATATATATATATATATATATATATATATATTTTTTTTTTTTGTTTTTGTTTTTTGTTTTAAATAAACCTTTATTTATAAACTGCAACATGTACAAACAGCTGAAAAACAATAATCAAAAGAAGTATGGTGCCAGTATGCTGTTTTTTTTCAATGAAATACTGGAAAGGATAGAAATGTAGTTTGTCTCTTTTATCCGATTATTAATCGAAGTAATAATCGACAGATTAATCGATTATCAAATTAATCGTTAGTTGCAGCCCTAATATATATATATATATATATATATATATATATATATATATATATATATATATATATATATATATATATATATATATATATATATATACTGTATATATATATATATATATATATATATATATATATATAAAATAAATACTTGAATTTCAGTGAATTCTAGCAATCAATATACTCTCCCCAATCTCCATATATATATATATATATATATATATATATATATATATATATATATATATATATATATATATATATATATATATATTTATTTATTTTCATTTATTTACACATATACACACACATAACATTCCTCTCTACTCATTGTTGTATTTGAAAGTGCAATGCTTTGCAGCCAGTAGCACAGCCTTTGAAGGAGCATAGGTGAAATTAATTTGCAGGAAAGGAGTGAGTTTAGGGTTGAATTGTCCATCCTCGTTCTATTCTCTGTCACTATCTTTGTTTGGACATTACTACTTGCCGTAGTTTTGAAGCAATGCATGATGGGAATCCGGATGTTGTGTGTCAGTGTATTAGCGTGCCGGCTGGAATAAACACACGCTGAGGAATAGCTCCGTGCCTGCCTACTTTATGGGTTATAGATAAACCTATGGATAACGGAAACATATATAATAGTCTCCTTCTTGTTGTGTGTGCAGTTGCACACTGAGCTCCAAAAGCCGTAGATGTTATAACGTGACTGGGCCGGCACGCTGTTTATATGGAGGAAAAGTGGACGTGACGACAGGCTGTCCTCAGGTCCGGCTGGAAATCGGGAGAAATTCGGGAGAATGGTTGTCCCGGGAGATTTTCGGGAGAGGCACTGAAATTCGGGAGTCTCCTGGAAAATTCGGGAGGGTTGGCAAGTATGGCTTCCGCCCTCCCCTTTAGTTCCTTAGCGGAGATTCACACACCGAGCAAAACATGGCTAATGCTAAGGCAAACGAGAGCGATAAGTTTTCTCCCAAGAAAAGTGTTGTCAGTGGTTTAGATTTGCGGCAACAGACGTGGAACAAGTGACTGCACGCTGCAAAGTTTGCTTAAAAAATGCAGCAACACCACAAACTTATTTCAGCATCTGAAACCCGAGTGCGGGTAAAACAACTCTCTACGAGGCAAAGAAGACCGCAACAACAACAAACTCCAGCTGAAAAGCAGCTTACTGTGGTGTAATCCTTTACACAAGGTACCATGTACAAAACCCAAAACCAGTGAAGTTGGCAAGTGTAAATTGTAAATAAAAACAGAATAAAATGATTGGCAAAGCCTTTTCAACCTATTTTCAATTGAATAGACTGCAAAGACAAGATATTTAACGTTCGAACTGGAAAACGTTATTTTTTGCAAATATTAGCTCATTTAGAATTTGATGCCTGCAACATGTTTCAAAAAAGCTGGCACAAGTGGCAAAAAAGACTGAGAAAGTTGAGGAATGCTCATCAAACACTTATTTGGAACATCCCCCAGGTGAACAAGCTAATTGGGAACAGGTGGGTGCCATGATTGAAATGCTCAGTGATTCACAAACAAGGATGAGGCGAAGGTCACCACTTTGTGAACAAATGCGTGAGCAAATTGTCGAACAGTTTAAGAACAACATTTCTCAACGAGCTATTGTGAGGAATTTAGGGATTTCACCATCTAAGGTCTGTAATATCATCAAAAGGTTCAGAGAATCTGGAGAAATCACTGCACGTAACATTGAATGCCCGTGACCTTGGATCCCTCAGGCAGTACTGCATCAAAAAGCGACATCAGTGTGTAAAGGATATCACCACACGGGCTCAGGAACACTTGAGAAAACCGCTGCCAGTAACTACAGTTTGTCGCTACATCTGTAAGTGCAAGTTAAAACTCTACTATGCAAAGCGAAAGCCATTTATCAACAACACCCAGAATCGTCGCCGGCTTCGCTTGGCCCGAACTCCTCTAAGATGGACTGATACAAAGTGGAAAAGTGTTCCGTGGTCTGACGAGTCCAAATTTCAAATTGTTTTTGGAAACTGTAGACGTTGTGTCCTCCGGAACAAAGAAGAAAACAACCATCCGGATTGTTCTACGCGCAAAGTTCAAAAGCCAGCATCTGTGATGGTATGGGGGTGTATTAGTGCCAAAGGCATGGGTAACTTACACATCTGTGAAGGCGACATTAATGCTGAAAGGTACATACAGGTTTTGGAGTAATATATGTTGCCATCTAAGCAACGTTATCATGGACGCCCCTGCTTAGTTAAGCAAGACAATGCCAAGCCACGTGTTACAACAGCATGGCTTCGTAGTAAAATAGTAAAAGACTGCGGGTACTAGACTGGCCTGCCTGTAGTCCAGACATGTCTCCTATTGAACATGTGTGGCGCGATATGAACAACTTAAGCTGTACATCAAGCAAGAATGGGAAAGAATTCCACCTGAAACGTGTTGTTAAAAGGAAAGGCCATGTAACACAGTGGTGAAAATGCCCCTGTGCC
>NC_084732.1:74763185-74858185 GCF_033978785.1 Entelurus aequoreus | reverse complement strand
TTATTTTCATATGATAAGATCCCAGAACTCTTTAAAAATAACAACTGTTAAATTCAAATAAACTAACTAAATAAAATGAAATATAATAGATCAAGTAACCATTATTTGTGGACATTCGGTTTCAAAGCCAAAGGGAGCCACGGCGGAGGCATGAAAGAGCCGCATGCGGCTCCAGAACCGCGGGTTGCATACCCCTGTACTAGCCAGAGAAAAGGCGTTAAAAGCGTGTATTGTATTTGTAGCTAAAATATAAGTAGTAAGTATATATATTTGACATATTCAATGCACTCGTAGCTGCTTGTTGACAAACAGTCTTCGGACGAAGGGGATTACAAGCACTGTAAATTCCTGCTAGCAGTGAGATAATCAATTTAACTCCGGTTTAGCTTGGATCACGCGGTCCTCATTCGTTCGCCATTCTACAGTGTCCATACGTTTAACCACTAGATTAAAAAAAAGATAAAAGGAAAACATGCTGTAGTCTACGACTCACCGTTGTAGCTTGTTCCACGTCCGCCATCTTGGATAGTGAACTCTACAAGCTGTTGCCATGGATACAAGGGCGGAGTGCGGAAGTCGTGTTGACCGGGCTTTTAAAAGGTACCGCCCCCTACAGTTTCGACCAATCACAGGCGTGTGTAATTTCTTTTTCACAAGCAGAATGGAAACCATGTGGCAAAATGTATAAATACTATGAATGATGTGGAATATTTATGATAACGCGAAGGTCAAGAACTATACTTCATAATTGCCCAATATATTTGTCTCCCTAGGTTGTTTTTTTTTTTATACAGAACTAATTGTAGGCACTCAGTGATTTTCACATGTTGGTACTTGGTAAACACACAATTTCAATGTGTCCAAATGTTCAAATACTAAGCAGGATGTAAAATAGGACAAAACCTAAACTTAATAATTATCCAATCTATTTGTCTCTCTAGATTGTTTTTATACAGAACAAAAACTAATAGTAGGCGATCAGTTATTCCCAAGTGTTGGTATTTAGTAAACACACAATTTCAATTTTCATCAAGAATTTATTGAATTAACGTTACTGTATATCAGTAACCATAAAAGTAACTTCAAAGTAACTTAGAGATTTGCACATCTTAATACACATTTGGAAAAGATAAAAACAGAATTTAAGGAAGACAAAGAAAAATAAAATAACTGACATGAACCACAAAACATGCCAGAATCTGTAATTTTCACATTCACTTAAGGCACAGATAGTAATCGTTATTAGGAACATATGTACAGTTTGCATTTACAGTGTATTGATACAGACGGGGGGTACAAGTCCCTTGGTATTGATATTTAATTATTGTGAGTTCACAAGAAAACTACAACATGATAATCACTCTTAATGTATACCAGTTGCCCATTATACAGGTCCTTCTTGACATTCAAATGGTCTGTAATCTTAAATATTCTGAAAGCAAGCAGTTGTTACTGTTATAATTGCAAGTAATTGGAACATTTAAAAACTGTAAAGACTAGGAGTTTCAAACACGTTCGACAAAAAGTAAATTTCCACAAGTAATAAAATACAGTATTTATTCTAATCTGCCATTTCTAATACAATCACCCCTGAATAGAAAACTGACAGATAAATGTGTTCTTTTGCTCTTTATTCTACTTTCCTTATTATGGTGTGAATTCTTTCAGCAACAGTTAATAAATAAAACAGCCCCACGTCTTTTGAGGCTCCGAACAAATTGAAAGTCTTTACAAAACGGATTCATAAAACGTATTGCTCACTTAACTTCATTTTAGCTTGTCAAACCTTCATTTGAGCCAGTAACCGAAGTCCTTCATCACAATACATAAGAGGCAAAAAGTACCACCTTCACCTTGAGATAGTTGCTGTGCTAGGAACCAGACATGAAGATGGTTTTCTCCTGTCTAGCCCACAGAATGTAGAGCTGCTTAATATCAGGGCTTGATAGATCCTGTCCAGAGTCATAAACATCAGCTTCATTATTTCTTCTGCAGTGACCTAAAGGAGATGTAACACTAATATTATTCTATTAACACACTTTGAATAAACTCATTTGACTAGTCACTTAGCTCGAGAAAGTAGTACACAAATATTGACATCGACAGGTGAAACTCAAAAAATGTGAATACCGTGCAAATGTTTATTTATTCCAGCAATTAGATTTATAAGGTGAAACTAATCAATGGCATTGGCTCATAACATGCAACTCAAAATATTTCAAGCCTCATTCTGGGGTAATTTTGATGATTATGTCTTACCTGAAATTGGAAAAACTCAGAATACTTTCAAAAACTGTAAACCATGATCATAAACATTATAACAAATGAAGGCTTGGCATATCTCACTTTGCATGAAATGAGTTCATATAACAGTAACATTGCCAACATAAATATACCTTTGATCATTATTCTATTTTATTGAGTTCCACCTGTTTTACGAAAGGGCTTCTTTTGTGGCGATGTAATGAAATTAATTCAGCCTCCTTGGCCAATTCAGTTTTGTTAGTAATTCTCCACAACAGCTCGTAAGGCAGCCTTGTTTACTTATCATGCTGCACTGTTGACTGATGAAGTTACTGTAGAGTGCATTTAAAAACATGTGCAAGTCATACACCTTACAATACCTACAGATTCACTTCTACATTATTATTATTATTATTATACACAACACATTGCACCCTGGATACTTCACCTGCCCGTTGAACACAAACCACAATCATGTGGCAGCATGTTTGTGGTCAATTTGTGTTTTGTAAGCCACATTTGAGATGCCATGTGTAAGGTAACATGGAAGCAGGGCAAGATCTAATGTTTTAGTTCATGCCAAAGGCCCCCTGAGCAGCTGAAGTAGCAGTGGATTGAAAGGTTCTGTTGGTCAGGACCCCAGTCGAGAACTCATGTTGGGCCTTGGTGAAGCTGGCTCCTGTACGTCTGTACTTGGAGTGGACCTTCAAGACAGGACAAGGATGAGGACAGAGTAGTTTGTATGTAAAGAATTAACAGAATAAAGTGCTTGTAAGTGACCTTTGGGTTTTTGGAGCTATATTACATTTTCACAGAAATGGTACATGCCTAAAAATGGCACGTCATCTTCAAGCAGCTCTAAAACAATTAGATTTTGGCATACCATTTTCAGCAGAACGACGCCCAGGATGGCGTTGACAGTGAAAAAGCCGGCCACGACCATCATGACCACGGCGACAGCCAAGTTCACCCGGATCATGCTGATGGATGAAATCCAGCCACTGTCAACAACGCAGACACACACACACAGTTCATGCTGGGAATGAATGCTGTGTTATAGTGAATATAAAACAAATATAGTGAACATTTGAGCTGGAATTCACCAGCAAATCTAGAAAGAGGATAATGGCAGGACGCTAAAAAGTGAAGAACGAGAAAAGAAAGGCAAACTTACAAAGCATAGCACCGCTCACAAGTTAGGACAACAGGAATCTGTCAAAGAGGAAATACTGTAGAAGCCAAAATACCACACAAGAAAACACACCATCCCGTACATACACACACAAAATACCAAAAGTACAAACACCAGCCACATTGGCATGATCCATGCACTTGACAACTGACCTGTTTCCCCACTTGGGGATCCCCACAGTCTGGATGATGTACACAGCCACTTGGAAGAAGAAGACAAAAAAGAAGAAAAAGAAGCTGAAGGAGCTGTCAGACCTAGAGAAGAAAGATGGACAACACAAATAATTTGAATACATATCAATGGCAGTTTTCAATAAAAGAGGATGTATGATCATTTTCATCTTTTCTGACTTATTATTTGTTAACATTTTAAGGTACTCGTTTTAATAAAAAAATATGAAAATAGATTAGTTCAGAGTTTGAGTATTAAACCATACTGATATTGATCAAATACGATATCAGCTTTTGTCATTTTGTAGTGTTGAATATTGGAAAAGTCTTGATCATTTCTCAAACTGAGTTTTTTCTTGGATCTCTTATAAGCGTTTGATACATTTCTTTTGTCAAAACACCAATGACATGGGCAGCAAAATGTGATCAGATGGTTTAGAGATTATTAGTAACATAGTACGAAATGTCTTATATCAAAGCAAGCAAAATTATACTATGAGGTATACCACAGTATTCTTTGTCCTTATTTGACATACTGCAACATTGTTTGAGATGTTTCATATTCTTCAGACTTTTTGCAGATACTCTAAATACAGAAAATATTCTTGAGAATGATTTCAAACTCTGCCATTCAAAGCGCCACCTCTGTTTTTATTTACTAATTCTAACTTTTATAATTAGTTTCTATTAACACAAATATCCAATGCATTTTTCAAAGGTTTTTTCTGCTATCAGATATTCATTCCTATTCAGTAAGTTCATAAGAACTGTCATTTCCCACTTAGTCATATACTTTTCATCAAATTACATGGTTCCTAACTTTGGAACTCCTTAACAGGGTCCCTTAAAGGAAAACTGCACTATTTGGGGATTTTTCCTATCACTTACAATCCCTATTTGAGAAGAGAACACACATTTCTCTCCTTTTTTGTGTATTTAAAATACAACTCGTACTAGGCAGCTAACAATGTAGCAAATGGGAGTCATCTATTCTATTCAACCATATTCCTATTACATTTCGTGAACTGCATGTTAACCAAGTATTAGCAACATTCTTATCACAAGAGCCAACGCCGAGTAATTATTTTTAGCTGTGCTTTGATTACAGCGAGGTAACTAGCTTAAGCAGCTATTGACATACTGAGTTTCTGCTCCATCGCCTGAGTTGATAAAAGTTGTCGCTAGATCATAAATCATGCCTCACACTTGGATAGTAGAAGGTTGTGGCCATAAGCCGAGAAATCAACTTAGACATTCAATTCAGCCCCGAAGACATTGCTAGGAATATCAGACAAGACGCTTGTTAGCTCCCTCTCGTTGAGGATTATGATTATTTATCAATGTATGTAATGTATATAATTTAATCGTGCTGTCATATTTGATGACAATAAAACGTTCCATCTATAAGGGTCTGTGTAATCTTGTGCTGAAAGATACAAATCTAATCAGTCGGCATCCCGTTGAGAGAAGACGCTGCACAGTAAGTGATTGTTTTATTCATAGTTCATAGTTTGTATTTCTTGTTCAGCAGTTCGCAGTACTGCTACATGATGCTTAATGTTTCACTATAGCATGATCTGCTTATCACTCAGCTTCTAAAACTTGTAGCTCATCCTCTTTATAATCAGGCTGAGATTTTTTGAGTACTTTAGGCGGAATAAATCGAATCACGATAAGCTACATTGTTAGCCACCTCTTACTAGTGTTTATTTATGATTTGGATCTACAAAGAAAGACGTGTGTTCTTGGCTCACATTTTTTGTGATGTCCCTTTCTGTGCAGAAGGAAATAGCTCTGTATTGATTTAAGGTTTTTGCAGCATTTCTGTACTCTTCCGAACTAAAGATTTCGACCATAATTCCAGATCTGTTTGCTGATACCACTGGCTTGAAACCAGCTCCTTGATAAAGGTGATTTAAGACTGCTATCGATTTCTTGCAAGACAAGCTAACCACATCTAAACTGTAAGCTTCAAAGCTGTCAAAACCTAAAACAACATGGGAAGAAAAAAGGCTTCTACCGCAACAAATACAGAGGAGGAGGATGTGGAAGAGGGTTCAGAATCAGGTAACCTCTAAGGAATAATAAGGATGTTACATGATAAGGGAGCCAAGCAGACAGAAGTGTTGACTAGGCTTGATAGACAGTGCGAGGACATGAAATACATGTCAAACAATATTATCGAAGTGAAGGAAAATACTGCTACATATTGTAAGGATACCGCAACACTTTGTAAACAAGCGGATGGACTGGAAGGAAAAGTGGTTGGACTAGAGGAGCAATTGAATGTTATCAAGAAGCAAAATTGCATTATATCTATGTGTCAGATTCAGGAAGTACAAGAGTCTGTCTACATGAACAATGTTATTACGACCGGCCTTCAAATAACATGCGTAGGATGAGTACCAAATCGGTAATTTTCTGGCAGACAGAAAATCCCTCTTTCAAAACAGTGCCATGTTTGCGTACTTGGGTTGCGTGTGACGTCACAGCGGTTTGCTGACTCAGCCGGCTTTCTGTCTTCCAGCACTTGAGGATCACTTTAGCAGATAATGTTGCAATTTTCAATGCCAACAGAGCAATCGACTCAAAAAAACACTCCAAATTAAGTTGTTTCCTAAAAATGCAATAGCTTAATGCTAATATACACACTTGCGCTAATGAAAACCACAACTAAGAGGCACATTACTATCAAACAGCTGGTGTGTAATAAGTACGATACTTACGGCATTAACACTTTCTGGGGCACAACACACAAAAAAACAACATACCATAAACTATACACTACTGGCATCTAACATCTTGGGCTTGCAACTGTAATTGCAACTTAATGTTATGCTTGCAAATGAGACTCTGAAATGTGAGAATGAAACAAGATACAGTATAACAACTGTACAGCCGTTATCGTTATCAGCTCATTTTTAAATGTTGCAATAAAAAATCTAGATTTTATTATCAAAAACAATTAATATTCATTAACACAAACAAAGGTACCGAAAATTGGTACCAATGAGTACCGATAGCGATTCCCAAAAGATGCATTACTATAAATCATCCACATCCTGCGTCACTAAAGATGCACGCCTAATGATGGAGCAGCTGATAACAAAGGAGAAGGACAAGATGCAACCAGGCTTCAACCACGCAACAGGTGGCCATATTTCTGTAATCAAACATGCATTCCAATGTCTAGCAGGAATAACACCGCACAAACAAAAACAAATGGGCTTTGCTGAAGCAGCAAGTCCAACTGAAAGGAACGGACCTCTAAAATCAATGATCATCTGACAAAACGCAACGCTGACATCTCCAAGAAGATTTACGAGTTGAGGAAGCAGGGGAAAATTCAGAACACTTATAGAGCGCCAGTTGTAGAATCTGCATCAAGTTAAATGAAGGATAGAAAGAAGTCACAGTAATTGTTGTAAAAGACATCAAGGAACTGGACGAATACTGAAGATGACATCATCTCGGCTACTAGGACATAGACGACTCAAAGACGTGTTGCAGCTGTAGCCAACAACTACAAAAATAACAACGGATTCTACAATATTAAGTAATACATAACATTCATTGTCTATCACCAATAAGTTATTACATATTATTTTTTTCCCCAAACACCTTCCCTTCTTTCAAACAGGAAGTGAATTTAATGTAACAATGTCAACGTTACTGTGTGGATGAACGATCAGTAACAGACATGGAGAAGGAGTAGGATTGAATATAAGCGATGCCCTACATTTTTTCAGATATGTTGAAATGTGAAAATATAACCACAAGTAACTTGTTAAACATGTCTGAAACAAATAAATCATAGACATAACATAGGGATTGTGAATGATAGACAAAATTCCAAAATAAGAGCAGTTCCCTTTTAGGCTTTATACAATGGAATTTAATTTAATTTCACAGTGCATATGAACAAAATAAAATGTGATGGTTGATGATCACTTAAGCATAGTTCCATTCAATTAAATGAACAATTTAAAGCATTTCACGAAGCTAGCTAAACAGGATGTACCTGAAGGCCTTGTAGACGGGTCTGTACCAGCAGACAAAGGACACAGGGGTGAAGAGGACGAACCAAAGGATGGACAGACCAAAGTCTACTCCATACTGAGCGTCGGCCGTGAAGTAGGCCAGGCAGGCCAGTACGTTGAGGAAAAGCGTAGAGCTGTGGACTGGAGACAAAGAACCAGTGACATGAAGTGCATGAACTATGATCGTGAATTGCAAGGATTTAAAACACTGTCAAATGTCAGTTAGTGGATGATGCTTTCAATTATTAAAAAAAAAAGAGAGATACGACTTGTGTTGTAGTATTCTAATGAATACTATGAGTGTGTGTAATCCCTTCTGTCTTGCATGTTGTACATACGGATTTAAGTAGAAATAAATACGCATGCGTTGAAGGTCATTAAACTAGATGAAGATTAGGCTTTGTTATTGAACTAATGGGATTTTAATAAACGATACATTACAAGAGAAATTATCCACATGAAGATATATTCAAATATACAGACAATGGCCACTTCATTAGGGATACTTGTAGAGCATAATCAGTCAATGTACAGTGCATCCGGAAAGTATCCACATCTCTTCACTTTTTCCATATATAGTTATGTTACAGCATTATTCCAAAATGGAATGTATTCATTTTGTCCTCAAAATTGTAATTGTGAAAATTGTTTTTTTTTTTTAATTTTACAATTTTTTAAAAAATTTATCATAAATAAAAAAAATTAAGAAATCACATGTACATAAATATTCACAGCCTTTGCTCAATACTTTGTTGAAACACCTTTGGCAGCAATTACAGCATCAAGTCTTTTTGAATATGATGCCACAAGCTTGGCACACCTATCTTTGGCCAATTTCCCCCATTTCTCTTTGCAGCACCTCTTAAACTCCATCAGGTTGGATGGGAAACATAGATTTTTTCCCCCCAGGATGTCTCTGTACATTACTGCATTCATATTTCCCTCTATCTTGAATAGTCTCCTAGTTCCTGCCACTGAAAAACATTCCCACAGCATGATTCTGCCACCAACATGCTTCACTGGATGGTATTGGCCTAGTGATGAGCGGTGCCTGGTTTCCTACAAAGAGTTCAATCTTTGTCTCATCAGACCAGAGTTTTTTGTGTCACATGGTCTAAAGGTCTTTTAGGTGCATTTTGGCAAACTTTTTACTAAGAAATGGCTTCCGTCTAACTATCATACCACACAGGCCTGATTATTGGCTTGCTGCAGAGATGGTTGTCCTTCTGGAAGGTTCTCCTCTCTCCACACAGGAATGCTGTATCTCTGACAGAGTGACCAACGGGTTCTTGGTCACCTCCTTGACTAGACTAAGATGAATGCAGCAATGTACAGAGACATCCTGGATGAAAGCCAACACTTACCATCCAATCTGATGCTGTTTGAAAGGGGTTGCAAAGAAGAATGGACAAAACAGCGCAAAGATCGGTGTGCCAAGCTTGTGGCATCGTATTCAAAACAACTTGAGGGTCTAATTGCTGCCAAAGGTGCATCAACAAAGTATTGAGCAAAGGCTGTGAATACTTATGTACATAAGCTTTATTATTTTATTTTTAATGAATGAACTAAATAAAAAAATAAAAAACTTTGTCATAAGGTATTGTCCGTAAAATTTTGAGGACAAAAATGAATGTATTCCATTTGGGAATAAGGCTGCAACATAACATTTGGAAAAAGTGAAGCGCTGTGAATACTTTGCGGTAGCACTGTAAATTAGAAAAAATCTGGTAATTCACAAACACTGACACACTTTGGTTTGAATACAGTGGTATAGTTATCTTTGTGGTTGCAATTACATTTGCAAACTGTATCTTTGCAAGCCTATTACTTGAATAAGGTACATGATGTGAGGATATGAAAAGGGCATAAATGTGCCCATTTATGTAGGCAATGGCATGTTTTAAATACACTTCTGGTCAAAAGTTTTAGAACACTTCCAATACTGTAAATTATAAACCACAATTTCAATACTGAACATCCTTTCCAGTCAAATTTTTGGACAACAACGTTTTTTTTTTTTTGCTTTTGTCTTTTTACAGTGTACACTAATTACAATGAATTAGAAATAAATCATGTAATAAATAAATCAGCACGTGATTTAAGTGTAGACTTTCAACTTTAAGCGCTGCGACAAAATAATGTAATTTACCATTTAGGAAATTCCTCAACAAGTACTGGACAGTTTTGAGTGTGCTCAAACACACTTAAACTATAACCACTATTTTAACACTTGAATTAAAATCATTTGCCGTAAATAAAGCCAGTGGACACACAAATTATGAACTTTGAACAAGATTAAAATATTTACAATGACATCAATTGAATCACTGAAAATTAAATGGATGTTATCTATACAATGTATCTGTAATTTCTAAATGGTAAATGCCACATTTTTGTCAAACCGCTTCATCAACGTTGAAACTCAACATTTCAATCACATAAAGATTTAATTCAAATCCATTGAGTCTGTGTAACAACAATGTGTGTACTGTAAATTATAAAAAACTGTCACTCTGAAATACTTCTGAACCTTACAATAGCTTACTTTACAACATTGATAGCAAAAGATTTTAAAGTCGAATTTCAATTTATACTACCATTCTAAGGATGTAACAATATGAACATTTCATATCACGTTATTGTGACCAAAATCATCACAGTTATTATTATCGGGGTATTGATGAATGTGCTCAAAAAGTACTTATACACAGTGACACACTGAAATCTTCATTGTTTTTAAAGTAAAAAAAAAAAAAAAAAAGTCACTCTTAGAAAGCCCACTATTTTGCATGTTTTATGTTGTCTTATGCTGCACTGATGCACATGTTCTGGTAGGCGTTACTACTCCTACTCTTTTCAGCCGTCCTTGAACACACCGTAAAAACTCCTCTGTGTCCTATTCTTCTGAATATACAGTATAACGATCATTCTGTTCTAAGAGAGCACAGCATTTTGGTTCAATGTGCACAACTGAATAGCTCAGTTACTCAGACAGCATTGTGTTTATACAGGTTTAGATTGCGGTATGTAATTTCTTTATGGGGAAAGACGTTGTATAATGAACATTGTATCTATGTTAGCATTTAAGCTAACGAGCTAGCGGCAATCCATCCGTAGGTTTTGATACATTGCTGTCAATCACAGTTTTGCAATAATTTTAAACGATAATACTAACCGCAGAGTTTTACCGCAGTTATCATTATTACTGTTTATCGTTCCACCCCAACACCACTTAAATGTTTAGACATACTTATTGCTACAAATGAGGTGTTCTAAAACGTTTGATCGGTCGTGTTTATAACACATTATTAACTAAGATTAACACAAGTGAAAGCAAAAAATCAATACGTGTCTCAGTATGTCTACTATATATTACAGAGAATGCTTCGGGGTAGTCACATGGAGGCGTACAAGATACTCACACATCCACAAGTAGTACATTCTCCTGCAGATCTTGCGGTATTCCTCTGGGATATCCTGTTCAAAGTCCTGGTAGAAACATGGCTTCACAGGGGAGAACTTGGGCAATGGAGGCCAATTGTTCTCTTTTACTAATGACGGTCAAAAGCAGAAAGCTGTGTTACCTTTTATTGATCGGCAAAACAACATGCTCACAATTAAAGTGACTTTTACCGCCAGTGTTCTGGGCTGTCCGGTTCTGAAGCTCCTGTTCCTTCCTTTCCAACTCTGCTGCTTTCCGATCCAGCTCCTGTTGCTGCTTGATCAGATTAGCTTGACCAGCAGCGGCGGCAGCAGACGCCTGATGGGCAATGGAGAGGATGCCGGTTCAGTGAGATATTTCCTACCGTCAGCCTTGAGATAATCCTTTATTAGACAAGCCGGATCAGTGTTTCTCAGCCTTTGGCTTTTAGCACGTAATGTTGAAAACTACGCCCATACGTAACACACGTGCTTTAGCTTTGTTTGCTAATTATAGCGGTTTGGCTACCTAACGTTAGGTACCATTGAATGTTTATTATATGTAACTAAAGATGACTGCTAATTGTTACAGTAGGTAGAATCGTATTATTGCCTCATTCCTGTGAGGATTCTGCATGTGACGGAAGCATTAAGGAGCGGGACTATCCAGGACTAACTGCAGTGTGCTCAAAAAACCACCAGATAGCATCTTTGAGCAGATAATACTGTATCATCTCTATCTTTTTTTATAACTTATCAGGTCGGTAGTGCATTCTTCACACATTCTTCACTCACACTTAAAGTGAAGGATGAGGCAAAAATACAACCTTGCCTACTGTACTTGCTTCTCTGGGACTGCTTTTGTGTATGTGCTTGCGCTCCCTGCCTGTACGTGCAGACAAGACAGGGGGAAGTGACAAGTCTGATAATAATGTAGTGTTCTTGTTAGGGATGTTCGATAATATCGGGATGCCGATATTATCGGCCGATAAATGCTTTAAAATGTAATATTGGAAATTATCGGTATCGGTTTCATAATTATCGGTATTGCTTTCTAAAAGTAAAATGTATGAGGTTTAAAACGCCGCTGTGTACACGGACGTAGGGAGAGGTACAGAGCGCCAATAAACCTTAAAGGCATTTCCTTTGCGTGCGTGCCGTCCGAGTCACATAATATCTACCGGCTGTTCTCATCACGAATTAATGCAAGGCATACTTGGTCAACAGCCATACAGGTCACACTGAGGGTGACCGTATAAACAAGTTTAACACTGTTACAAATATGCGCCACACTGTGAACCCACACCAAACAAGAATGACAAACACATTTCGGGAGAACATCCGCACCGTAACACAACATAAACACAACAGAACAAATACCCAGAATCCCTTGCAGTACTAACTCTTCCGGGACGCTACCCCCTACCCCCACCCACCTCATAGTCTCTCTCAGGGAGAGCATGTCTCAAATTCCAAGCTGCTGTTTGGATAGATAGATAGATAGATAGATAGATAGATAGATAGATAGATAGATAGATAGATAGATAGATAGATAGATAGATAGATAGATAGATAGATAGATAGATAGATAGATAGATAGATAGATAGATAGATAGATAGATAGATAGATAGATAGATAGATAGATAGATAGATAGATAGATAGATAGTACTTTATTGATTCCTTCAGGAGAGTTCCCTCAGGAAAATTAAAATTCCAGCAGCAGTGTACAGAATTGAGATCGAATTTAAAAAGTAAAAAGTAAATAATGGGGGTATAAATGGAAACAGAATAGAAAAATATTACATTACGAATAAAAATAAAAAGCAACAATGAGAATAAAAATATAACAGTAAAATAAGAATATAACAAGAGAAACTAGGCAGTAGTGACCATGTTATGAAAAAGTATTGCACTGTTATTGTTTTAAAGCATGTTAAAAAAAACAATGCACTTTGTGACTTCAATAATAAATATGGCAATGCCATGTTGGCATTTTTTTCCATAACTTGAGTTGATTTATTTTGGAAAACCTTGTTACATTGTTTAATGCATCCAGCGGGGCATCACAACAAAATTAAGCATAATTTTGTTCCACGACTGTATATATCGGTATTGGTTGATATCGGTATCGGTAATTAAGAGTTGGACAATATCGGATATCGGTAAAAAAAGCCATTATCGGACATCTCTAGTTCTTGTTATAGTTTTTGTTTAAAAATGTAACTCTGGAGCAAGTTCTGAACAGCCCCTTTGACCCTCAGAGGACAAAGGCAGACTTTTATGTTCTTTCAGTAAATTTGGTGTATTTTTGGCCATTATTTTTGTTGTGTTACTCAATTATAGATGATTTTTTTTCTAAGAGTTTTTTTTTTTCATGATACATTTTTATTTTTGATGTCCAATTCTTTAACAGCTATACGATAGATACACAGGCGAGTTATGTGACAATACCCCAAAGCTAAAGAGGGTATAACATATTGGAATTATTTTTTTATTTTTTTTTACTTTCTTTGCTTATAGTTTAAAGTAATTTGTATATTTTTTTAGTATGCATGAGTTATTTTTCTCATTTAAAACTAGTGATATTATCTAATCGAAGAGCCCTCAAAAGGGTTCAAATAAAATGTAAAAAAACATTACATGTTTGATATTTTTGTGTAAGAATAAAGTTTGAGAAATTGAAGCAAAAAAAGTAAAGACATTTTTTGTTTTTATTACCGATGAAAACTTTTCTGGTTGGCTTTGAAGATAATTAAAATGAATGTTCCCAGAGGGTTACTGAGCCATATTTTACATCGAAAAAATCTCCCCACTCATCTTTTGAATGGCAACAGGTGGTTCAACAGGTTAATTTAGGTTGAGACGGTGTAGCGGTATTACAAGTTATGCCAGTATATTTTAGAAAGATATACTACTGTATGTATTTGAGACAATTTTGCCATAAAAATAAATGTAATCATTAATGTCTTGACGCGGAAGTCTATCGAGACTCGGCAACACTCGGGGCAACACGTATTCATGACAGCAGCGTGGGGAGTTGCAACGCGAGAGAGATGGATGCACTTGAAAACGATGGAGTAGACATTTCTAACAAAATACAAACTTTGTGGAAATATATGTATGTTCCTTGTTGCAACAATGAAAAAAAAAGAAGCCAGAAATAATTAACTGTATATGAGCTTCCCAGTCACAACTACTTTGCTCAAGAAGCAATGCCAGAACAAATGTACACACAATCTAAAAGGGTGTTTACTGCAGTGGCATGTTCACCTGCCATAGAGCGTCCTGCAGTTGATAGCTTGGTGTTTCTGGCTTAAATTTTTGAGGACAAAAGGGTCTATTAAAATTGTTTAGCTAAAAAATACTATTGTTAAAGGTAAATTATCTACAAGTTTTTGTTATTACCAGGGGATTTGAGCATAGCGAAATGTTTAGTTTTTTTTTTAAAGAGGATTAAACATAATACTGTACTATTCTTTTATTATTTTCAAGGCTTTTAAAAATCTTTATGTGCATCTATCTACAGTGCGTTCGGAAAATATTCACAACACTTCAGTTTTTCCACAATTTGTTACAGCCTCATTCCAAAATGGATTAAATCCATTTTGTCCTCAAAATTCTACACACAATACCCCATAAAGACAACATTAACAATTAGTTTTAATTTTATTTTACAAACAACAACAAAAAAGCCTCAAGTCTTTTTGAATATGATGCCACAAGCTTGGGACACCTATCTTTGGGCAGTTTCTTCCATTCCTCTTTAACTATTACTCTTTGCAGCACCTCCAGGATGTGTCTGTACGTTGCTGCATTCATATTTCCCTCTATCTTGACTAGTCTCCCAGTTCCTTCTGCTAAAAAAACACCCTCACAACATGATGATTTACTGTACGAATGGTATTTGCCTGGCGATGAGCAGTGCCTGGTTTCCTCCAAACATGATACCTGGCATCTACGCCAATTAGTCCAATCTTTGTCCCATCAGACCAGAGAATTCTGTTTCTCATAAACTAAGAGTCTTTCAGGTGCTTTTTGGCAAACTTTTTACTGAGAAATGGCTTCCGTCTGGCCACTATACCATACAGGCTTGGTTGGTGGTTTACTGCAGAGATGGTTGTCTTTCTGGTAGTTTCTCTCCACAGAGGAATGCTGTAGCTCTGACAGAGAGACCAACAGGGTCTTGGTCACCTCCCTGACTAGACTACAGTAAGATGAATGCAGCAATGGTCATCCTGGGTGAAAACCAACGCTTTCTATCCAACCCGATGGCGCTTGAGAGGTGCTGCAGAGAGGAATAGCTATTCTGCCCAAAGATATGTGTGCCAAGCTTGTGGCATCGTATACAAAAAGACTTGAGGCTCTAGTTGCTGCCAAAGGTGCAGCTACAAAGTATTGAGCAAAGGTTGTAAATATTTCTGTACATGTGTTTTTTTATTTTTTTAATATTGAATATATTTGCAAATAAAAACTTTTCACTATGTCATTATGGGGTATTGTGTGTAGAAATTTGAGAACATAAATGGTATATTCCATTTTGGATAAGGCTGTGACATAACAAAATGTGGCAAAAGTAAAGCGCTGTGAACACTTTTCAGATGCACTGCATGCATTAAACGTTAGAATTTCTAGAAAATTACTAATGTTATTTGGTTCAATTAAAACAACGTAACATGCATATATGGGTTTGACTTTGTCTGAAATTCACTTTTGGAAAAAAAAAATATCGGGATATATATTGTATGTTGACATTCAGCCAAAATCGAAATATGAGTTTTGGTCCATATCGCCCAGTCCTAGGTTAATTATTTGCCTTCTGCCATCTAGTTGAGGAGCACTTGATTGTTCTGCCTGTCACTATGATAAATAGATTAACACAGCAATATTTGCCGTAAAAATCTATTTGACATCCTATCCAATAAGTGAAATGGAATCACAACGGAATAATTTATTTCTGGCAAAACAAATTGATACGGCGCTACCTGTTGTTACATCACCGTACAGTAGGTGGGGGAGTGCATCATAACTACGCTTCTTAGGACACCACATTCGCAGCAGGTCAAGTAGTAGGAATGTGCGTTGCTAACTTAATAACTTTGTTTGCTATATTTAGTGAGTATTCAGACACTTCTAGAAACACTACAAAGAGAAAAAGTGACTTGTGACAAATCCAGTGACATTTTAAGGTCTTATTGGACACTTTTGGGGACTGACATGTAAGTAACCTTACTGAGCAGCAGGTCCTGCTGTGGGCCCCTCCCTCAAATAAAAAGTACTCACAGATGATATTTGTTTGTGACATAAAATCATAACACAAAAAGAAACGACAGAAGAAGTTCATTTGTTTCCCGAAACATTATTGTTTTGCTTTCAATGTTTTTGTTTAATTTTTTAGTTTCTCCCCACTACAAATACATTGCAGTCCTGTGGGAGACACTGCACACTAATATTTGGATGTGGAGGTGGATGAGAGTCACTGAGCTAAGAAACGGTAAAAACAAAGCTGTCAGCTTGTGAGTTGGAAATTCAGAGTCACAACACGCACACAGGTGCACACAATGACCGGAATTAAATTTCACATCTGCTTATTTCCTTTACATCATGTGTGTCTCACTTGTGAACTCTGCTCCACGGAGGTTTGCAGGATGGCAGGTTGAGATGAAACAGATGAGATGGGGATGGTTGTGTCAGTGCTGTCCGTCTGTGGAACAAAAAGTTTTTTTTCTAAATGTGCATGATAAAGAAATGTAAAAGTTGTAATGACAAATGGTGCAGTCAAATGATAAATATGATTAATTACAGGTTACTACTCATGTGCACAATTTAAATTAACTTATTAAAAAGACAATATTTGCACAGACATTTTTTTTTGTCAGAATGCCAAACAGAATTATTTTTTAAATGTGTGGCTTGAATGCGTGCCATTCTTTTTGCTCAACATGTAACAGTTTTATCTAAAGTCCCATATAAGTTTATTTCAAAGTGAAATTTGCCAGCGAGCACACCAGTTTCATAATAGGGGTGCAATGAACTGTCGACAAAAATCTGACATAAATCCTTTTGGAGACAAATTCATTTGTTTTTACCAGTCAATGACGTCTTTGCTTGTTTTTCCATTTGCAAACAAATAGTGCCAGTCAAAGAAAGAGAAAAATGGCAGTGGCTAAGAGTGTTGGGAAAATTACTTTTAAAAATCGACGTCCCATTGGGATTGTGAGTTTTTCCTTGCCCTTATGTGGGCTCTGTACCGCGGATGTCGTTGTGGCTTGTGCAGCCCTTTGAGACACTTGTGATTTAGGGCTATATAAATAAACACTGATTGATTGATTGATTGATGAAAAAGTAATTATAGTTACTCGATTCCTTACCAAAAAAAAATTGTAATTACAAACGGAATTACGCTTAAATAAATGTAATTCATTAGTTCGAAAAGTAATTAATAAAAAAAAAAACCTCAAATATCTGGCATATGCAGTAGAGAGACGTTTCATGAGAGGAAAGAGTGTGTGAGTGTGCCTTTAAAAGGCGGTGCCTGGTATCAAGTGTGATGTCAGCAAAAGCGTGTTCAGAGCAGCATATTAGTTCAGCTGTGTTTGTGAGCTTAGCAGCGACAGTTTGCCGGCAGTGACGGCAGTTCTGCGAAACAAGGGTTAAGGGTTAGGGTTGCTGTCTTGTCTCCTTGTCAACAAATGGGGTATAGAAGGATTGCAAGCTTGCCACCTTAACCATTGATTTGCTGTTCATTATTCCCTCGTAGTAGTAGTCATAGTACTGTGTGTGTACTTAGCCAACATGTTTGCTGTGAGATGTGGCTTCTTCCTTTTTAATATCAAGTACATTTTAGTGTGGTTCTGGTTTTTGCTTTCGTTAGTAAAAAGTTAGTTCCTGCATTGAATTTGCTGACGCTGTCCTGTTGACATAAAACCACATCAAAAGTAACGTGCCACGTTAAGTCAAACATATGAGTAAAAGTTGTAACGTCCGTAAAAGTCGTTAATTTAATTACTTATGACTTTTAAAAGTAACACCATTCACGCCGCTATTATGTGACGTTGTTTTGCCCAACACTGATGGCTACTCGCAACAACAAAACATACGTTTCATCATGTCATATCATTAAGTATAGGAACATTTCACCATAAACACGTCAAATCGGAACTTGCTTTTCATGGCAGTATGTCTGTTATGCGGGAGCATTTAAAGTGTAGGCATGTCGGACATCTTGAGTATGCAATCTGCAAATCTCCTAGCTTGTTAGCTAGCTAGCTATTTTGACTGTCCTTTGTTTACATATACATTGATGCTTTGTTTTCATTAGCACTTGCCTGTCCTTGCTTTAAGATGGACAAACGTTTAACAGTGTTGTCACAGCCTAATGAGCAGCACAGTTACAGTACAAACAAATATTTCTGAATTAATTAGTCATCTTTATTGTCAGTGAGTACATTTATAAAAATATCTCATGCTGAATTTATGGCTAAACTAGAGCCAGTGAATGGGTGTAAGCTTCAGAATCCAATTAGTCAGCTAATCGCTAAGATAGTCAATTAGTTAGTCTGAATAGTTATTATTTATTATTGAAAAATTTCAGACGGTTTGTGGGGCCGCAAATGTGTCCTGACGGGTAATTGGATGTGAGGAGGAAGAAGGACTTAGTGTGTGTGTCGGTTTCTAAAGTGAATTCTTGAGTGTGATCCTCCCAAAATATTTCGTAGAAAACAATAAGACTTTAATGCTCCATGGACAGATTCATGTGCCTGTAAATTACACTGAAAAAAATGTTTAAATAAATGTATAACTTAAGTTTTGCAGCGCTAGACTTTCTTTCTTTGGTTGAAGAAGAGAGGCTCACCAATTCAGTTGTGGAGAATGGGTTGAATTCTCTAATGCCGCTGATGGCTCCTTGGGTGGCTTGAGTGACAGAAGCGTCCTGAAAAAAAAGTTAAACATGAAAATTTTACCCATTTTTGAGTGTTTGAAACATAATAATGTATATTACGGACTATAAAGGTGCACTTAAAATTCATTTTCTCAAAATTCGACAGTGCACCTTATAACCCGGTGCGCCTAATGTACGTAATAGTTCTGGTAGTGTTGACCAATTTCGAAGCAATTTTATTTGGTACATGGTGTAATGATAAGTGTGACCAGTAGATGGCAGTCACGCATAAGTGTGGATTGCAGGTTGACTGAAGCCTGTTCAATAAATGACAGGAGCAAGTACAAGTAAGCAAGCAGGACCAAAACTTTGATGCTTCATTGAAAATATACAACATTAGACGCGGCGCTCAAAAACCTTTCAAAATGTTTTTGTACGACTTTGGTAAGCTGCAAAGCCGCACCGCTTGATGGACTGTTGGCGTATTACGGTTATCGTAATGATGTAGATGTACTGTGCTTCAACATACGGGTATTATTGTGGTGTGTGTAAAATGGCACCTATTAGAAGATTTTATCTGGCGCTTTGTTTCGACCTATTACGCAAAATGTGTATTTGGGATCTGCACAAGTCCCGAAAAATGTGCGTGCTTACGCCATTGTAGTCCGCACCGTAGTCCATAAGCTTCTTCTTTTACTCTGTCCTTTTGTTGTGGGGCATTCATCCTAAACTGTTGCCATTTCTAATACAAAGTAGCGTACAGTTTTAACTTCTATCAGTCAGAAGACTCCCTATGGAAGTGCTACAAAAGACCGGTACGACAAAGATGACAGGGAGAAGACGCTGTCGAAGGTGAGCCACGTAAATAAGACTGCCCACAAAATGACGCATCCTGAAGAGATGGTCAGAAAGCGGCTTGAAGATGGTCTGTAAAACATAATCTATGCAACATTTTGACCAAAGAACCACCATTATATGCTATATAAATCACAAGGAAGTGTTTTAAATGTAGAAAAAAAAAATCACAATATTACCCCTATAATGCACCTTATATGAAAATAGACCTGAATAGACCTGCTCATCGGCAGTGCGCTTTATAATTTGGTGCGCCCTATGGTTCGAAACATACGGTAGTTTAATGATTCTCATAACTATTTATGTACTATAAATCGAATGGACATTGAGGTTTTAATTAGTGTGATTAAGTAACCCCCAGAAGCTAAGTTTAGTTTTTCTCGGTTGTCATCGGCATTTGAGTGACAGGCATGTTCTCCAATCAGAATTGTTGAGTCCCACGAAAACAAAAAGACAACGTCCAACCTAGTTTTCCCAACTGGTAAAAAATGCACTAGAATATGTTCAATATTTATTTAGGTAGGTCGTGAGTCATACCAAAGACTATAAAAATGGGACCCATTACCTCCCTGCTTGGCACTCAGCATCAAGGGCTGGAATTGGGGGTTAAATCACCAAAAATTATTCCCGGGCGCGGCCACCGCTGCTGCTCACTTCTCCCCTCACCTCCCAGGGGGTGAGGGTGATGGATCAAATGCAGACGTTAATCTCACCACACCTATTGTGTGTGTGACAATCATTGGTAATTTTTTTTATTTAGGTTACATTTTTGCTTACAGATATAAGAGTCCTTCCAATTACAATACACTTGTAAACTATTCTACAGTAATGAGAAAAAATAAAAGTTGATATCCTATTAAATGGTTACCAAGTTGCAATATTATTATATATTATGATTACATTACATTAGTTATTCTCAAGCTGTAGTTCGGGCTCCATCTAGTGGTATGCCAAAGAATTACCTAATTAAATATTGTAGTGACGTGACCGCAGCCCTTTTTAAAGGTTTATCAGCCTTCAATGCAAGTCGTTACAAAACAGACTACTCTTGGCCATATTCTAGGCCAAAATACACAAGACACAAACACAACCGTCTTACGCCGTCATTTCTGTCACACTGTTACATGTGGGAACCGATTGTTCTTTACATTCTCTGCTTATGTCCACCTTTTCCTAGCCTCGCGGCCAATCAACACGCAAAACACAAATCGTGGCAAAATATAATAAATACAGTTGTCGAAATAAAACCTCTGCCTCGTTTTTAATGATTACTTAGGCCCACTACACTGCCGTATTTTAATGTTGGTCGTTATGGCGGTACTTCGAGAGCCAAGTCTTTTCTGAGGTGATATTTGGTTAAAAAAAAAGTTTGAGAACCACTGCATTACATTATAAGCACTGTACAGTTTTTATTATTTCTTCAGTTTAAGAGCATGATGTAGACATGAGCTGATGAGTCTGTCTGCATAAAGCCACATTTAAAAAAAAGTACATTGTTGCATATTGTTCAAATGTGTGGCGCCTTGAGACAATAATGTGTTGATTGACAGCCCAAAAGTAACATGTCTTCCTTCACTCGTTATTTTCGTAGTTTTATGCATTTATATATAAAAAAAAAAAAAAAGAAAAAGAAAAAGGGGGTTAATCGCATTAAGGTTTTTTTTCAAAATCGTGCAGCCCTAGTGTATCACTGTTGGAGTTAACGCACTTGTTGTGTCTTTATAAGCATTGAAATAAGAAAGGACGCACATTTCCGGAAGTCCGGAATTTTTTTTTTTTTTACCGACCCTGCCTTCTCCGGGTCAAAACTGCGGTTTACTTGTTTTTTTTATCGATTATCACTTTCCGCCTGTGTTTTGTTTATATCTGCCGAGTCAAATTTCCATCCCCGTTTATTGCGTTTTCATTGGTCGACTTCAAAGTAATGAACTTTCCGGTACAATTTCTTAAATTTTGATTCGCCGAAAGTTTTATCATTCACAAATACTGCATTTCCGTTATTATGACTCCCGCATGTTATTGTTTTGGTCGTGGCGGGCAATAAACCCAAGAACTGAAGCTTCAATGAAAAGTGGCTTCAGGAGCCACTTTTCAGCAGATGGCTCACTTATGAAGATGGAAAGATGTTTTGCACGCCATGTAAACGGGCTAAGAAAAAGAACACTTTTACGACCGAGTGCACTGATTTTCAAAGATCCAGCCTCACCAGGCATCAAGAAACATCATGTTACACCTTTCCTGCTTGTCGGCTCCCAGACCGGGGTCGAGGAGCGCAGGGGAGACGTCCCCTCCAGGGCCGATATATTGTCGAGGGTAACACACTCCATTTTACCCGGCAGTGGGTCCCTACAGCTCCGCTCTTTGGTCGGAATGACAAGGCTGTCAATTTGTTACAAAGCCAAGCGGACATCCACCATGCTATTAACACTCCTGAACATGCTAGCGCTCCCTCTCCTAACTTGCCCACTCACTTACACATGTCACTCACCCCACATACCGCCATTCTTAAAGGGGAACACAGTTTATGGCCATCACAAAGCCAGAGATGAAATGCTAGAGGCATTGAGTGCCACCGTATTTAATGACATTGAAACTAACTTGCCAAATTCTAAGTTTGTTGGCATTATTTGCCTTGAAAGTGTAGATGTGGTGTTTTTAAACGACTGATGATCTACATACAGGTGAGAATATTCAATTACATTTGTCATATGCATGTATTCCCTGGCACACAACTATCATAATTTCATGACCGAAGCAAAACATTTTTTAGACTTTTATTCTGAAATAAATACACTTACAAAAATTTTGAAAAAAAATACCGGTAGCGGTGAAGTTTAGATCCATGAAGGAAAGAAGTGAATTTAGTTAATTTGACCTGCTGTTATACCCTGTCTCAAAGTGTTAACATGTGCTCAATGTTTCCTTACCATTATTGCTATGTTGTCTATTACCATTGTTGGTATTGTTCATTCTTCCTACATTGTTGATGTAAATTATTGTTACAGTGTAATAATTGTTACCTGTGGTAATGCCACCATGATACAACATTTGTATTATAATCCTTGAACAAAGTAATATTGAAACTCAATGTACTAATCACCGAATTGAGAACTGGGGGTGGGATTAAATAAATTATCTTCTTCCCACTCCCTTTCAGGCAAAACTGGATCATCATGCTTACATACTGTACATTACCTTTTGCATTATATTAATTTATATTATTATGTGTTGTCTACCTTGTACTTTTTTTTTTGTCATTGCCTGAAATAAATGATAACAATTAATGTTCATAACTGAATACATTTACATATGCATAAAAATGTGTTCTCTTTTGTATTATTATTAATGAATTGAGTAATGTTTATGACAAACTTTTTCCAAAACACAATATAGAATGTGAGATATAACAGGATAATGCATACATTTATCATTTGTTTTCAAAACGGTCACAAAAAAGTGGGACCCCAAAAAATGTACTGTGGGACCCCATTTTTATGACCTCGATGGGGTCCTTGGGACCCAGTGGTGTGCCGTCAGGGCCAGCAAGGCCTTCTCTGCTGGCCTAACATAACCAGAAATCATGATCATAATTAAATATAAAATTATTTTTTAATTTACTTTCCCTAAATATCTAAAAGTATTCATATTCTCTTCATGTCATATTATGCTCTTTCCAGTGCTGTTGTTTTTAGTTTTAGTTTGTATACAATCAGAATTCAGCTAGCTTATGTTGCCATGCTGTCCGAAATCTGCCAGACGCCTTCAGAATCAACAACGCGGGCGTCCATGCACTGTAAGTGAACGGACACATATAGTTGATAGACAGTTGCGATAGCCAATCAGATCACGAGTTGTTGTCAGTAAGGCCTTCTAGATGGCCTCACGTTGAACGTGACATTTACGTGTCCTGTGATTGGATACTCACCGGGACCGTTAGCAAATGAATTTGAGAACACAGAGTTGATAAACAGTTGCGATAACCAATCAGATCACAAGTTGTTGACAGTAGCTGTTCTGTTACAACTAAAAGTTGTAAACTCTTGTTGTTAAAGTGTGTCATGCTTGTCATTTAATTAACATTGTAGCTGAGATAGGCTCCCGCGCCCCCCGCGACCCCGAAGGGAATAAGCGGTAGAAAATGGATGGATGGATGTTACATGTGTATTTGTCGCCATCATGTGGTCAGGGCAGTTAATATATCTTTGAGAAGTGTGTACTTTGAATCAAACTTTATTGACCGGAAGTTGCGTAAGCCAAGTAGAGAAATTTACGGTATACGTTTTAATTGCTGATGCGTTTTAATTGATTTTTAAATGCGCCAAAAAATAAGGTGATTGAGGTGATTCAATGCCCAGTAGGGCGTAAATGTGTTCCTGTATAGTATTTCTGCAGCAATGATCATGTGGTGACATCAATTATGGTATTTTGAGAGGTAATTACTGAAGTCGGAGATCACTGAAGGCCTAGGTGGGAAACGCACGGCCCGCCACTGCTGGGACCTCATTTTGAAAATTCCTAGCACCAACACTGTGCATGTGTAATGACAATACATTTTATACATTCATACATTTTAATAAAATGGGGACATCATTTTAATTATTATGGATCAGTTTGTTCCAGAATAAAACAATTTCAAATGTATTAACTTGTGGCTGTGTAGCCCTTGATACACGTTCTTGAGGTTAAACCAAACACAGTTCCTTGGTAAATACACTATATTACCAAAAGTATTTGGCCACCTGCCTTTACTCACATATCATCAATCAATCAATCAATCAAGCAATGTTTATTTATATAGCCCTAAATCACAAGTGTCTCAAAGGGCTGCACAAGCCACAACGACATCCTCGGTTCAGAGCCCACATAAGGACAAGGAAAAACTCACAACCCAGTGGGATGTCAATGTGAATGACTATGAGAAACCTTGGAGAAGACCGCAGACGTGGGTTACCCACATCACTGTAATGATACATGGTATCATTACAGTGGATGTTAGGTGTAGATCCACCAATTTTGACACAGGTGAGCTACGGTGTGTAGTGAAGCATTTTTAGCTATTCCTCGTCCTGCAGGGATGATACTTGTAAGAAACGTACTTTATTTGTCGCCATGGAGGCGAGGATAAGTGATTTAGAAGTAGCTAAAACACTGCAGACTGTGGCTGGACGTTAGCCACCAGCTAGCTAGCCATGACTTAAAGCACCTCTTCCTGAGGGCGTTTCAGTGTTATAACTTCACCTCTCTAGGGGAGACCGGATGCAATGGACGTCGAGTGGGTTTAGCATAATATTGTGAAAGTCCAGTCTATAGTGGATCTAACATAATAGTGAGAGTCCAGTCCATAGTGAGGCCAGCAGGAGACCATACCGAGCGGAGACGGGTCAGCAGCGCAGAAATGTCCCCAACCGATGCACAGGCGAGCGGTCCACCCCGGGTCCCGACTATTTGAACTTGAAGTGCCATCCCATGGAATTGTCGAAAAAATGTTGGTATCCTGGAGCATTCAAAGTTTCTATCACTGGAACTAAGGGGCCAAGCCCAACTCCTGAAAAACAACCCCACACCATAATTCCTCCTCCACCAAATTTCACACTTGGCACAATGCAGTCCGAAATGTACCGTTCTCCTGGCAACCTCCAAACCCAGACTCGTCCATCAGATTGCTAGATGGAAAAGCGTGATTCATCACTCCAGCGAATGTGTCTCCACTGCTCTAGAGTCCAGTGTCGACGTGCTTTACACCACTACATCCCACGCTTTGCATTGGACTTGGTAATGTATGGCTTAGATACAGCTGATCGGCCATGGAAACCCATTCCATGAAGCTCTCTGCGTACTGTACGTGGGCTGATTGGAAGGTCACATGAAGTTTGGAGCTCTGTAGCAACTGACTGTGCAGAAAGTCTTTGCACTATGCCCTTCAGCATCCGCTGACCCCTCTCTGTCAGTTTACGTGGCCTACCACTTGGTGGCTGAGTTGCTGTTGTTCCCAAACTCTTCCATTTTCTTATAATAAAGTTGATTTTGGAATATTTAGGAGTGAGGAAATTTCACGACTGGATTTGTTGCACAGGTGGCATCCTATGACAGTTCCACGCTGGAAATCACTGAGAGCAACCCATTCTTTCACAAATGTTTGTAGAAACAGTCTCCATGCCTAAGTGCTTGACTTTATACACCTGATTCTCATCATTTGGATGGGTGGCCAAATACTTTTTGCAGTATAGTGTACTCACAAAAGTAGAGATGTCCAATATTATCGGACTGCCGATATTATCGGCCGATAAATGCTTTAAAATGTAATATCGGAAAATTATCGGTATCGGTTTCAAAAAGTAAAATTTACGACTTTTTAAAACGTCGCTGTGTACACGGACGTAGGGAGAAGTACAGAGCTGCAATAAACCTTAAAGGCACTGCCTTTGCGTGCCGGCCCACTGTTACAAATATGCGCCACATTGTGAACCCACACCAAACAAGAATGACAAACACATTTCGGGAGAACATCCGCACCGTAACACAACATAAACACAACAGAACAAATACCCAGAACCCCTTGCAGCACTAACTCTTCCGGGACGCTACAATATACACCCCCGCTAACCCCCCCCCACCCACCTCAACCCGGCCACCCTCCAACCACACCCACCTCAACCTCCTCGTGCTCTCTCAGGGAGAGCATGTCCCAAATTCCAAGCTGCTGTTTTGAGGCATGTTAAAAAAAATAATGCACATTGTGACTTCAATAATAAATATGGCAGTGCCATGTTGGCATTTTTTTTTTCATAACTTGAGTTGATTTATTTTGGAAAACCTTGTTACATTGTTTAATGCATCCAGCGGGGCATCACAACAAAATTAGGCATAATAATGTGTTAATTCCACGACTGTATATATATCGGTATCGGTTAGAGATGTCCGATAATATCGGCCTGCCGATATTATCGGCCGATAAATGCTTTAAAATTTAATATCGTAAATTATCGGTATCGGTTTTTTTATTATCTGTATCGGTTTTTTATTTTTTTATTAAATCAACAAAAAAAACACAAGATACACTTACAATTAGTGCACCAGCCCAAAAAACCTCCCTCCCCATTCACACTCATTCACACAAAAGGGTTGTTTCTTTCTGTTATCAATATTCTGGTTCCTACATTATATATCAATATATATCAATACAGTCTGCAAGGAATACAGTCTGTAAGCACACAAGATTGTGCGTGCTGCTGGTCCACTAATAGTACTAACTAGGGCTGCAACAACTAATCGATTAAAATCGATTATAAAAATAGTTGGCGATTAATTTAGTCATCGATTCGTTGGACCTATGCTATGCGCATGCGCAGAGGCAATTTTATTTGAATTAAAAAAAAAAAATTATTTTATTTTTTTATAAAACTTTATTTATAAACTGCAACATGTACAAACAGCTGAGAAACAATAATCAAAATAAGTATGGTGCCAGTATGCTGTTTTTTTTTCAATAAAATACTGGAAAGGATAGAAATGTAGTTTGTCTCTTTTATCCGATTATAAATCTATTAATCGAAGTAATAATCGACAGATTAATCGATTATCAAATTAATCGTTAGTTGCAGCCCTAGTTAGTACTACTAACCTTTAACAGTTAATTTTACTCATTTTCATTAATTACTAGTTTATATGTAACTGTTTTTATATTGTTTTACTTTCTTTTCAAGAAAATGTTTTTAATTTATTTATCTTATTTTTTTTTTCTTAAGAAAGGACCTTATCTTCACCATAACTGGTTGTCCAAATTAGGCATAATAATGTGTTTAATTCCACGACTGTATATATCAGTATCGGTTGATATCGGTACTGGTAATTAAAGAGTTGGACAATATCGGAATATCGGCAAAAAGCCATTGTCGGACATCCCTAGTATCGGTTGATATCGGTAATTAAGCGTTGGACAATATCGGGATATCGGCAAAAAAGCCATTATCGGACATCTCTATACAAAATAATATGCAACCCACACAAATGTAACATTACTGAGAGCAACACACACACAAAAACATGATATACACACACACACAAAACAGCACATGAACACACCAAACAGATGTTATTCATTCAAAATATTATTTATTTAACAAAAGTCTGTAGTTTGTTTAGAATTGGTGTTGCGGAAGAGTTGGCTAAACACCTGTTGTGACGATCACCTGTGCAGGTAAGAATAGCTATCAAAAAACATTTATAGTGTCTTTTCTTTACTGTCGCACGACATTTGCAGGACATGACACATGAAGTCAAACAATGTTACGTGTGTTCCAGCAGGAAATGTTGACGCCAAACCCAACAACCCACCTAACAGGTTTCAGTAGCTAGCTAGCTAGCTGGCTAGTACAGACTAAAAGACTCAAGTCGGTTGTCACATTGAAAAAGAAAAGAACACAACAAAGTCTCACCTGGAAAGGATTTACGTCCACGGGGTCTGCAAAAGGGTTGCTATCAAATTCCGACATTGTAGGGTTTGTTTATGTCTTGATAAACAGGACACCTTCTTGCTTCGCCCTGGCTGCAGCTGCTCCTGATGGCGCTGTGGGCTTCTGCGCATGCGTCACTCGACAGGTAGCCACGTCATAGCATGGTGACGCAAGCTCGAGTCGATTGATCGATGGTTCATATAAGTGACCGGTTTGCGAACAATGGGTTAGTTTTTGGTTAGGTCCAATAAGGCACTTTATAGGAATAAAACCAAACAAAAAAACTGAAAAAAACAGCAAAAAGGCACAATATAAAGGTAAAAAGTTGAAAGCGGATAACTAATAGCACAAAAGCTTTAGCATCTACGTAGGCTATATATAGATACTGTATATACATACTGTATCAGAATTAGAAATACTTTATTAATCCCTGGGGGAAATTCAGATTTTCAGCACAATACCATTCAAGAGCAGACATACATTACATGTATGTGACTGTGTAGGTATATATCAATCAATCAATCAATCAATCAATCAATGTTTATTTATATAGCCCTAAATCACAAAAGTCTCAAAGGGCTGCACAAGCCACAACGACATCCTCGGCACAGAGCCCACACAAGGGACGTCGATGTGAATGACTATGAGAAACCTTGGAGAGGACCGCATATGTGGGTAACCCCCCCTCTAAGTACAGTCCCTAGTGGATCCACATAACAGTGAGAGTCCAGTCCATAGTGGGGCCAGCAGGAGACCATCCCGAGCGGAGACAGGTCAGTAGCGCAGAGACGTCCCCAACCGATGCACAGGCGAGCGGTCCACCCCGGGTCCCAACTCTGGACAGCCAGCACCTCATCCATGGTCACCGGAACCGGAATAACCCGGCGAGGGGGCAAAGGAGAAAAGAAAACGGCAGATCAACTGGTCTAAAAAAGGGGGGTCTATTTAAAGGCTAGAGTATACAAACGAGTTTTAAGATGGGACTTAAATGTTTCTACTGAGGTAGCATCTGTAACTTTTACCGGGAGGGCATTCCATAGTACTGGAGCCCGAACAGAAAACGCTCTATATCCCGCAGACTTTTTTTGGGCTCTGGGAATATACAGTATATATATACTGTATACATATATACTGTATCCATTCATTTTTTTTCTACCGCTTATTCCCTTTGGGGTCGCGGGGGGCGCTGGAGCCTATCTCAGCTACAATCGGGCGGAAGGCGGTGTACACCCTGGACAAGTCGCCACCTCATCACAGGGCCAACACAGATAGACAGACAACATTCACACTCACATTCACACACTAGGGCCAATTTAGTGTTGCCAATCAACCTATATAAATATTTATATACACTGTATATGTATATACTGTATGTACTTATATACAGGTACATACACCTACAAACAAATACATGTATATATACAGTATATTTATACACTGTATATGTATATATACATATATATATATACTGTACATACAGTATTTTCACACATATATATATACCTACAAACATATATACATATTTAGATGTATATATATAATGTATGTATAAACATTTTATATATACTCACATACATACACAGATGACAAATATGTGTTTACACATATATTTTATACATTTACATAATACATATTTACATGTAGACAAATACATATACACAAATATATACATGTATATATATATATACACACATATATACGTGTGTATGTATATATGTACATATGTACATGTATATACATATATACATGTATATATGTACATATATACATGTAAATATGTACATATATACATGTATACACACACACACACACTATATATATATATATATATAGTGTTATCATCTGCATTCGGGCGGAAGGCGGGGTACACCCTGGACAAGTCGCCACCTCATCACAGGGCCAACACAGATAGACAGACAACATTCACACACTAGGGCCAATTTAGTGTGTATATATATATATATATATATATATATATATATATATATATATATATATATATATATATATATATATATATATATATATATATATATATATATATATATATATATATATACATATACATATATATATATACATATACATATATATATATATATATACATATACATATATACATATACATATATATATATATATATATATATATATATATATATATATATATATATATATATATATATATATATATATATATATATATATATATATATATATATATATATATATATATATATATATATATATATATATATATATATATATATATATATATATATATATATATATATATATATACACACTACCATTCAAAAGTTTGGGGTCACCCAAACAATTTTGTGGAATAGCCTTCATTTCTAAGAACAAGAATAGACTGTCGAGTTTCGAATGAAAGTTCTCTTTTTCTGGCCATTTTGAGCGTTTAATTGACCCCACAAATGTGATGCTCCAGAAACTCAATCTGCTCAAAAGAAGGTCAGTTTTGTAGCTTCTGTAACGAGCTGAACTGTTTTCAGATGTGTGAACATGATTGCACAAGGGTTTTCTAATCATCAATTAGCCTTCTGAGCCAATGAGCAAACACATTGTACCATTAGAACACTGGAGTGATAGTTGCTGGAAATGGGCCTCTATACACCTATGTAGATATTGCAGCAAAAACCAGACATTTGCAGCCAGAATAGTCATTTACCACATTAGCAATGTATAGAGTGTATTTCTTTAAAGTTGAGACTAGTTTAAAGTTATCTTCATTGAAAAGTACACTGCTTTTCCTTCAAAAATAAGGACATTTCAATGTGACCCCAAACTTTTGAACGGTAGTGTGTGTGTGTGTATATATATATATATATATATATATATATATATATATATATATATATATATCCTTTGGTTTTTTGTGAAAAGTTTGGACACCTCTGAGCTGAATGCTCCACAACAAATTACTGCTGAATAAAAAAAATAAAAATCAAGAATATTTTACCAACGTGATGAATTATCATATTTTTCCACAATGTATGAAAACATTAATTTAAGATAAATAAAAACATCAAACATGCAATCCTTAAACATTAATTTAAGGATTGCATGTAAAAATGTCCTAATGTACGGGTAATGTAATGGTATTATAATGTAATGGGACGGCGTGGCGAAGTTGGTAGAGTGGCTGTGCCAGCAATCGGAGTGTTGCTGGTTACTGGGGTTCAATTCCCACCTTCTACCTTCCTAGTCACGTCCGTTGTGTCCTTGGGCAAGACACTTCACCCTTTGCCTCTGATGGCTGCTGGTTAGCGCTTTGCATGGCAGCTCCCGCCATCAGTGTGTGAATGGGTAAATGTGGAAATACTGTCAAAGCGCTTTGAGTACCTTGAAGGTAGAAAAGCGCTATACAAGTACAACCCATTTATCATTTATCATTTAATGTGACAAAATCAAAGTTCATCATTCACCTTACATGTATAAAAAAATATGACAATCATCTTATTAGAGTATACACATAGATCTTGACTTTTTACAGTAGAACTTAACTAAAGTGGATGTGCCAAATTTACTTCAGGCATTGTTGCATTTTCAGTCAACTAAGACAGACGTAACATTTTCTGCAAACAGTATGAAGGTAAGATTTCAATAAGATGGCATTTTATTTCACTATCCTGTACATATGGACTGTACTGTACATTACAGTGGCTGTATGGCTGTTAAATAGTTAATGCAACAATTTTATACACATCTGTTTGCAATGCACAGGTCCCATTGGCAGGAATACACACCAGATAACTTGGTCCCTTTTGACGGTGGTATCTCCCTTGTAGTGGGGACAATTAGTGTTTCATTCGCACAATAATACGCGTATGTAGCCTCTCGTGAGCACTTGGCATATGAACAAACAAATAAAGCCTCCATTCCCAGAATCTGTACTCTTTGTCCAAGATATGGCAAAAAAAAAACAAAAAAAAGAAGTAATATTAAATATTTGACTTCAACTACCCAGCACAAGCTGGTGTTCCGGCTTTGTACAGTATTTATAGCTGTATATAATGAGCGAATATGCATTTCTGTGACATCCAAAAAGAAACATTAAATACATATAATAGAGCAACCACATTTTATAATGATTGGTATGAACTGTAAACTCATAAAGCAGCTACTAATTGTGAGATTTAGCTTCCATACGACATCAGCTCTTTCTTCTTTTTTGCAGCGTTCTCGTTCCGGAACATTCCCTGATGCTGTAGTCGTTTGCATATTCCAACATTCCCTTCGCTCTGGCCTCCGGATCAGTGCGTCGCCTCTTGGGTGCCGAGTTGGGAGCTGCCAAGGCACTGTGAGAGCTTGGGTGGACGCTGTGCTCTTCCTCTGAGCAGCTCGGTGGAAAAATGCTTTTCACGGCACTTGGGGACAATTCTTGAGGAGTTCGAAAGGCTAATAAGTGGGAGTGCTTTCTTCAGACCATGAATTCATTACTGCCGTACAACACAAGCTGCTGCTGTAAATCTGGGGGCTCCCTGCCGTGGTCCCCAACTTCTCTGGCGAGCCTCTGGGATATATGCCTGCCCCCCCTGAGTTTCTGTTTGCCTTTCTCCTGGTTGTAGGTGCCACGGCTGGTGAACTGCGGCCTCTCGTCAAACGCGCCCTCCAGCTCCGCCGTGGGGCTGAGGCTGAAACTGTCAGAGCAGGACGCCAGGGATGCGTTCTGGGAGTGGGCCGCACCTGAGCTGGAGGAGGAGGAGAGGGACCTGGAAGTGGAGTGGAAGCGGAAGCCTCGGGTGGTGTTGGCGATGGGGGAGGGCGACAGCTGGAAGTGCGACGAGGTGGAGAAGGCAGGAACGGCGGAGCAAGAGTCCACCGAATCCGAGGAGTCGTGTTGCCGTCTGAGGGTGCGTTGGCGCGGGCTCTTCACGTCAGATCTCCGGGACCAGGGGGAAGTCAATACAGGACCTCTCTCTGCGTGGACGATGCAAATACATGAATTCAAACCATGTCATTTTTAAGACATACACCCAGAGGTGGGTAGAGTAGCCAGAAATTGTACTCAAGTAAGAGTACTGTTACTTTAGATATTTATTACTCAAGTAAAAGTAAGGAGTAGTCACCCAAATATTTACTTGAGTAAAAGTAAAAAGTATGTTGTGAAAAAACTACTCAAGTACTGAGTAACTGATGAGTAACCTGTTCGTTTAATGATGACGGCAACAAATAATGCACAAAAACATAAAAATAGCAATGAGCAAATTCAGAGCCAGGAATATCTCTAAAGCAACTAAAACAATAATATATATTAAATAATAATACATAAAATAAAAAAAATTAAGGCAAATTGAGCCACAATAACTTAACAGCACCATAGGCTCAGTAGGCATTCGTTGATTGATTGATTGAAACTTGTATTAGTAGATTGCACAGTACAGTACATATTCCGTACAATTGACCACTAAATGGTAACACCCGAATAAGTTTTTCAACTTGTTTACGTCGGGGTCCACGTGTGACGGTCATGTGACAGCCTGGCTCTGTTTGATTGGTCCAACGTCACCAGTGACTGCATCTGATTGGTGAAACGGAGTCAAACGTCACCAGTGACTGCATTTGATTGGATGAAACGCAGGCATGCGTAAATCCTACTTTGAAGGTCTGTCTGACAAACCAAAACAAACAAAGCGTGCATTAACAGATCAATAAAAATCAGTAGCGAGTAGCGAGCTGAATGTAGATAAATGGAGCGGAGTAAAAGTAGCGTTTCTTCTCTATAAATATACTCAAGTAAAAGTTAAAGTATGTTGCATTAAAACTACTCTTAGAAGTACAATTTATCCCAAAAGTTACTAAAGTAGATGTAACGGAGTAAATGTAGCGCGTTACTACCCACCTCTGCATACACCACAATGTATGGTCTATTACGGCTTCTTAACCTGCCTAGCGTATTTTCGGACTATAAGGCAAACTTAAATAGCTTTCATTCTCTCAAAAATTGACAGTGCACCTAATATATGTACTAATTCTGGTGTGGTACATAGAGTAATGATAGGTGTGACCAGTAGATGGCAGTCACACATAAGAGATACATATGGATTGCAGGTTGACGCCTGTTTAATAAATGATGCTAGGAAGTACCGGTAAGCAAGCAACACCAAAACTTTGTTGTTTCATTGTGAATATAAAACATTACACACGGCGCTCAAAAGTCGGTCAAAATGTTTTGGTACGACTTTGGTAACCGCTTGATGGATTGTCGGAGCGTTTCGGCTACCGTAGTCAGACGTACTGTGCTTCTACATACGGGTATTATTTTGGTGTGTGTATAAGGACCCCAATACAACACCTATTAGGAGACTAGTGTTGTCCCGATACCAATATTTTGGTACCGGTACCAAAATGTATTTCGATACTTTTCGGTACTTTTCTAAATAAAGGGGACCACAAAAAATTGCGTTACTGGCTTTATTTTAACAAAAAATCTTAGGGTACATTAAACATATGTTTCTTATTGCAAGTTTGTCCTTAAATAAAACAGTGAACATAAAAGACAACTTGTCTTTTAGTACTAAGTAAACAAACAAAGGCTCCAAATGTAGTCTGCTGACATATGCAGTAACATATTGTGTCATTTTCCATTCTATTATTTTGTCAAAATTATTAAGGACAAGTGGTAGAAAATTAATTATTAATCTACTTATTCATTTACTGTTAATATCTGCTTACTTTCTCTTAACATGTTCTATCTACACTTCTGTTAAAATGTAATAATCACTTATTCTTCTGTTGTTTGGTTGCTTTACATTAGTTTTGGATGATACCACAAATTTGGGTATCGATCCGGTACCAAGTAGTTACAGGATCATACATTGGTCATATTCAAAGTCCTCATGTGTCCAGGGACATATTTCGTGAGTTTATAAACTTAATATACATTTTTTTTAAACTAAAGAAGATGGTGTGATGCCAAAAAATATCGACGTAATCATAGTAGTATCGACTAGATACGCTCCTGTACTTGGTATCATTACAGTGGATGTTAGGTGTAGATCCACCAATTTTGACGCCGGTGAGATACGGTGTATAGTGAAGCATGTTTAGCTGTTCCTCATCCTGCAGGGATGATACTTGTAAGAAACGTACTTTATTTGTCGCCATGGAGGCGAAGATTAGTGATTTAGAAGTAGCTAAAACACTGCAGACTGCGGCTGGACGTTAGCCACTAGCTAGCTAGCCATGTCTTAAAGCAGTGGTCCCCAACCACCGGGCCACAGTCCGGTACCGGTCCGCGGAGCGATTGGTACCGGGCCGCACAATAAATAAATACATTTAAAAAAAATATATATATATATATTTTTTTAAATTAAATCAACATAAAAAACACAATACATACATTATATATCAATATAGATCAATACAGTCTGCAGGGATACAGTCCGGAAGCCCACATGATTGTATTTCTTTATGAAAAATAAAAATACAATAAAAAAATAAAACCCCCCCGGTCCGTGGGACAAATTTTCAAGCGTTGACCGGTCCGCAGCTACAAAAAGGTTGGGGACCACTGTCTTAAAGCACCTCTTCCTGAGGGCGTTTCAGTGTTATAACTTCACCTTTATCGTTAGTTTTTAGACCAAAATGCATCCGTTCTCTCTTTTCTGTCTACACACTGTGTCTGCTTGTAAGTACTCCGTGATTGTGCACTGCCGAACATGCTCGTCTGTTCGGAAACCAGCAATGTCATGACGTGACGCCGACAGGGGGGCGGGGGAGTGGGGGACCGGTACTTTTTAGAGGCGGTATAGTACCGAATATGATTCATTAGTATCGCGGTACTATACTAATACCGGTATAAGGTACAACCCTATAGGAGACATTATCTGGCGTTTTGTTTCGACCTATTAAGCCAAACCAACTTTTCTTACCTATTGATACCCTCTGTTGTGTAATTGGGATTTGCAAATAAGTCCAGTAACTGACTGCAGTACCAACTTTGAGACCAAATCGGCCATACTCTTTTCTATACACGACTCTGCCCAGACCATGATCATGTGGCCCCCTAGTGGCTGTGTTGATTTGCTCTACTGCACAGTAGTTACACTTTTGATACAGTGACATACCAGAGAAGTCCGAAACGGTCCCTTCAGATTCCACGTTGAGGTTTTCGGAGCTGTCACCTGTGCCGATAGAGGCCTCGGACTCCAGGGTCTCATCGTCCGATGCTCGCGGCTCCAGAGTCAGCATCTCGAAAGTCAACTCCTCTCTAACGGTGCAAACCCCCACATCAAGCCAGTGAGCATCATTAGACACGCAGTGACAATCAAGTGCAGTGACAGCATTTACTTCTCTTTTTGCAGGTTTTCAATTTGCTCTGTCAGCACTTTCTCTTCCCGCTGCATGGCTGCGTGCTGACACTCCAATATTTCCGGTATCGACTCTGCTCCCTCTTCCCCCTCGCTCTCCACTTTCACGGCGTCTGTCAAAGGCGGTAGGCGTGGACTCACAGGCGGGGATGGCGAGTGGAAGCTCAGTTTACGAAAGGGGCCTTTTCCCTGGAAAATAAATAAAAATGGGGGCGGTTTTACTTCACACTTACTGCAAATCTCATTGCATGCATTAGAAGCTGTTGCGTAGCACAGGACCAAAGAGGGCAACGCTGTCCAAAGCAGAACCCGCAAAGCCCAACACACCTGACAACACACACAGCACATCACTGATCAACACACACTTTACCTTTTTATTCGCATTTAACTGTGAGATAAACAAATAAAAAGGAAATTAGAAGAGAATATATTTTTTTTTTTTTTGTTAAAAAAAAAAAAAGCACTGTCAAGGCCTGCGAGTTCTAGCTGCTTTTTCTTGGTCTATTTTTTAGGCTTAGAAATGTTTGCAATGGATGTTTTTCACTAAGCACAAAGGATTCATTTCAGTATTTCAATATTCAGACTGATGTAAAATAAAAAAAGTGTTGTGTTTTAAAGCTTTTCAAGATTTAAAGCCACGTAATGCTGGATATGTCGTATAGAACTACACGTGAGGACATATGGAAACCAATATGTAAAAAAAAAAAAAGGCTAAGGGCATTCTTGAACGAGGCAATCTGTACACTATGGAGGGTCAAATAGAACAAAATTAAATCTTTAAATTATTAATTGAAAATGTCAATTGATTATAATTGGAATTCAATACATTAATATGTCATCAAATGTGTCATTAATTTATTTATTGTAAAATACATTATTTAATAATTTATTTCAATATTTAAAATAATTATTCAATGATTTCATGATTTAATTAATTATTGACTATACAATTTAATTAATTATTTCCTGATTTGATTATTTTTTTCATGAACTTGTGTTAAATAAACAAATACCATGAATTCATGAAGTGACGACCACTTCATGAATTTATTTTATCCTTCAAACTCAGCCAGTGGGCGGGTCCTAACACCTGATTGGTTATCCAGCACTCAGCAGAAGAGTACTGATCGATATCTTGATCTGGAAGTGCGGAAATAACTCAGACAACTTCAACAATACATCAACCGCTACATGCTCTTGATCAGCTGATTTTGCTTCCACATGCTCCACAAGTTCTAAAAATACTAACCACCAACTCCCAAATAAGTGAGAGTACGAGTTTCCTCCCCTTAGCTGCCATGTTTTGAAGGTCTTTCAAAGTTCCAGGTTTAGGCCAAAGAAATCTTGAGAGGAGATTCCAGTTCGCCACGCCCGCTGATTTTAATTGGTGAGTTTGACGGATAAATTATATTCATTAAACACACAGGTTCATGAAATAATTGAATACTTGATTAAATTGTGAAATAATTAATTTAATCATGGAATAATTAAATATTGAAATATTTTAATTAAATAAAACAATGTATGTACTTTTACATTAAATAAATTAATGACAAATTAGTAACACATTTATAGATTTGATTATATTTAAAGACACATTTAAGTAATGTATTTATTTATTTAATTTTGTCCCATTTGACCCGCCATATTGCACTGCATCGGTTACTCTTGGCATATCCCAGCATGATTGGAGGTTTGGGTCCACGCTTTGGTATGCCAACTCATGAAAAATAGAAGCTGTGTGATGGCGGGCTAGCGGTGGACGAGGGAGGGGGAAATTACGGTCCACCCATGTCTGGCACGGTTATTAAAATGGCCGAGTGTGAGTGCGCCCAAAATGGATAATGACAAAGGGATGACAGTTTAGGAATGTACAAAACCCAAAACCAGTGAAGTTGGCACGTTGTGTAAATCGTACATAAAAACAGAATAAAATGATTTGCAAATCCTTTTCAACTTATATTCAATTGAATAGACTGCAAAGACAAGATATTTAATGTTCGAACTGAGAATTTTTTTTGTGTGTGCAAATAATCATTAACTTAGAATTTAATGGCAGCAAAAAATTGCAAAACAGTTGGCATAGGGGCATTTTTACCACTGTGTTACATGGCCTTTCCTTTTAACAACACTCGGTAAACGTTTGGGAACTGAGGAGACACATTTTTGAAGCTTTTCAGGTGGAATTCTTTCCCATTCTTGCTTGATGTACAGCTTAAGTTGTTCAACAGTCCGGGGGTCTCCATTGTGGTATTTTCCGCTTCATAATGCGCCACACATTTTCAATGGGAGATAAGTCTGGACTACAGGCAGGCCAGTCTAGTACCCACACTCTTTTACTACAAAGCCACATTGATGTAACACGTGCAGTATGTGGCTTGCTGAAATAAGCAGGGGCGTCCATGAAAAAGACGTTGCTTGGATGGCAACATATGTTGCTCCAAAACCTGTATGTACCTTTCAGCATTAATGGCGCCTTCACAGATGTGTAAGTTACCCATGCCTTGGGCACTAATACACCCCCATACCATCACAGATGCTGGCTTTTGAACTTTGCACCTATAACAAACCGGATGGTTCTTTGCCTATTTGGTCCGGACGACACGACGTCCACAGTTTCCAAAAACAATTTGAAATATGGACTCGTCAGACCACAGAACACTTTTTCACTTTGCATCAGTCCATCTTGGATGAGCTCGGGCCCAGCGAAGCCGGGGGCGTTTCTGGGTGTTGTTGATAAATGGCTTTCGCTTTGCGTAGTAGAGTTTTAACTTGCACTTACAGATGTAGCGACCAACTGTAGTTACTGACAGTGGTTTTCTGAAGTGTTCCTGAGCCCATGTGGTGATATCCTTTACACACTGATGTTGCTTTTTGATATAGTACCACCTGAGGGATCGAAAGTCACGGGCTTGACGCTTATGTGCAGTGATTTTTCCAGATTCTCTGAACCTTTTGAGATGATATTACGGACCGTAGATGGTGAAATCCCTAAATTCCTTGCAACATTAGTTGATAAATGTTGTTCTTAAACTGTCGACAGTTTGCTCACGCATTTGTTCGCAAAGTGGTGACCCTCGCCCCATCCTTGTTTGTGAATGACTGAGCATTTCATGGAAGCTGCTTTTATACCCAATCATGGCACCCACCTGTTCCCAATTAGCCTGTTCACCTGTGGGATGTTCCAAATAAGTGTTTGATGAGCATTCCTCAACTTTCTCAGTCTTTTTTGCCACTTGTGCCAGCTTTTTTGAAACATGTTGCAGGCACCAAATTCCAAATGAGCTAATATTTGCAAAAAATAACAAAGTTTACCAGTTTAAACGTTAAGTATCTTGTCTTTGCAGTCTATACAATTGAATATAGGTTGAAAAGGATTTGCAAATCATTATATTCTGTTTTGAATTATGATTTACTCAACGTGCCAACTTCTCTGGTTTTGGGTTTTGTATTTCCACTGCTATAAAGTGTAAGTTTCTGGGTACTGTGGTGGCTTGTTAGGGAGGATCTGGAAATGACAAAAGGTCTAAAAATCAATAGATTTGATGGGATTTTTTTTAGAAGTAACAATTCCATTGGTGTGATCTTACCATTGACCTTCGAAGGAAGGTTAGTCTGCACTTGGCCTTATTCTCAGCAAACTCCAAGGTGTTAATATCCTTCAGTCGCACTTTGTACTTTGTCATCTGCTCACCTAGGATGAGCTCAACACACCTATGGAGGGACAGAAACAAGACAGGAAATACTCGTTCAATATAATAAATACACTGCAAACACCTGAAACATTTCCAGGCCTTTCCGGGCACATGTGAGAAAAAACACCACATATAAAAAGTTGGGATATTTGGATTCAGGCTGAAATTTCAGCGCACTAAATGAGCTTTAACCTTCACAGGTGAACTAAATTTGACTTTCTCTAAACTTTTGCATGCACAAGACAACCTTTTCAACGTTTCACTATTTGTTTGCACAACTTGCACTTCTATAACAAGGAACCGAAAAAGCAAGCTCATATCTTAGTCCGTAAAGGATCCATAGCATCCAGATGACTGAAATTTCTCCCGATGTATTTTTTGCTCTTAAAAAGGATTTTGTAGCAAGTAATTTTTGAGTAATCGGTGAATAAGTTACTGTACTTTAAACGCCCTGTTTCAATTGCCAGACTCAATATGCTGCTGGTGTGACGTCATCTACAGCAGTGGTCCCCCAACCACCGGGCCGCGGCCCGGTACCGGTCCTGGATCGATTGGTACCGGGCCGCACAAGAAATTAAAAAAAACCACACACACAAAAAAAAAAGTTTTTATTTTTATTTAGTTTTTATTAAATCAACATAAAAAACACAAGATACACTTACAATTAGTGCACCAACCCAAAAAACCTCCCTCCCCCATTTACACTCATTCACACAAAAGGGTTGTTTCTTTCCGTTATTATTATTTCTGGTTCCTACATTATATATCAATATAGATCAATACAGTCTGCAGGGATACAGTCCGTAAGCACACATAATTGTATTTTTTATGACGAAAAAAAAAAAAACATACCACAGACCAACCCCCCAAGTAGCAAGTGTTTTGCTACTTAAATTATGCCTAAAAATAACATGATTTAGGATGAAGATGCTACCAAAAACATACTAAACAATATGAAATTGTAGGTGATCTCAGCAGGCTGATGCAGGCCCGCCCACATTTTGGAGATAAAAGTGAACGTTGCAAAATGTGCTGAAACTCGTAAGAAAAAGGGTCTGAAATCACTACTATGTCTATTTTCGGGGAAATTCTATTTGTAGACATAATTTTTATGTCCAGGATTATGAAATACGTGCCAATGTTGTTAGCTTTAGAGTGGCCTTTTAATTTGCCCAAGATAAGCTAAATGGTCTAAAAGAGTATGTAACAAATCAATTTCTAGGGCCGTGTTCACACTGCAGGTCAATTCCGATTTTTTTTGCCCATATGCAACCTGTATCAGATTTTTTCATGTTTGTGTGTACAGTGCAATCCCAAATGTTTATATCCGACCCAGACCTCTTTCGTATGTGGATATAAATTCAATCCAATCCAATCCACTTTATTTATATTGCACATTTAAACAACAAGAATGTTTCCAAAGTGCTGCACAGCCATGTTAAAAACAATATTATAAACAATATTATGCTCCATCAATGACTGAATAAAAACAAAAAATAAATAAATATAAAACCAATATAAAAATAAATATGATTAAAAACGATTTTAAAGTAAAGTCTAAGTCTAGTACAGTAAATAGAAATCAAAATTTATAAAAAAAAAAAAAAAAAAAAAAAAAAAACAGAAATTGGATATGTATGTGATGCGTTCTCCACCTCACATTCATAGGACCGTAACGTCATGAAAAAGCGATAAGCGTCATAATTCTTCGCCAAAATAGACGGTTACAAAAAAATAGTTGACGACGGAGCAGAAAAGAGGTAAAATACAATGTTTTAGGAACTCACGTGAAACTTCCACCACTCCTGTCTTTGACTGCTCGCCCACGGACACGCTCTTCAAGCAGACATCAAAGCAAAATAGCCCGTAAAACTGCCAGAACCAAAATACTTGTCCTTTTATTTGTTAGTCTTCTACCCGCAATAATTTGGTTCAGAAAATGTTGACTTTGATTGCACAAAATGCTTGAAATTTCCACAAATGCGACAGTTCTATTGTTTTAATAGGCTTTACCCTTTAAAATGGTTTTTAATCATATTTATTTTTATATTGTTTTTATATTGGTTTTATATTTATTTATTTTTTGTTTTTATTCAGTCATTGGTGGAGCTAAGGATACTATTTGAATATTGTTTTTAATATTGTTGTGCAGCACTTTGGAAACATTTCTGCTGTTTAAATGTGCTATACAAATAAAGTGGATTGGATTGGATTGAGTACTGAGACCTTTTAGAGTGGAAGCCATATTTTATTCCGTGAATGCTGCATTGCGTGTGACATCATGACGTCATGTCCGCATGCAGGTCAGATTGCATTCACAATAGAAATGGCATTTTTGGGACAAGCGGTAGAAAATGGATGGATGGATGGATGGATGGATGTTTTGTAATGTGAACGGCTACTAAAAAGATCGGATTTGACCAAAAAATCAGAATTGGATATTCGACCCTGCAGTGTAAACATAGCCTAAGTTAACTTACTTTTTTACCTTTATTCAAAACGCTAGCTGTATGATAATTGAGATGTCATACCAAAACCGGGTTTAGCCAGCATTTTCTTCAAACAGAATCTTACAAAAATGGAGCGTACAAAAACCGAGGCTACACTGTAGTTACGAAATTGAATGACTGTCGAAGCGACCCGTCATGACGTCATGTCCGCATTCGGGTCAGATTGTGTTCACATTAGAAATCGCATTTTATTTTGTAATGTGAACGGCCACTAAATAGATCGTATTTTAATTGGACATCAGACCCTGCAGTGTGAATGTAGCCTCAGTCTCTTGCCAATTAATGAATGTATTTCTAAAATGAATTGTGATACATTTGCTTAGGTTTCAGTTTTTGCAGTGTCCATTTGACAAAATGAGTACGACATTGAGTTTTCACTTGAGTGCAGGTGCAGGCTGCTTACGCTGTGGTCTTGCTGATGTCCTGGACGCTCTGAAGAGGGTCAATAGAGTCCGGACAGCGCAGGATACACGGAGCAAAAACTATGGCCAAGGCATTAGCTGACATACGGTTGGTCTCCTCTTGCAAAGCAATCCTGAAAGCATGAATTTAGTGTCAAAATATCCAGCCTGAGTTACGTGTAAAAGTCTAATCAAATTCAAATGTTCATTACATCTCAATTTTCATTACCTGACCAGATGAAATATGAGCCGCTCGAGGGTATTCAGGTGAGTTCTGCTTAGCTGGTCAACGATTGAATACACCCCTCTGATCATTTCTTTCCTATCTTGCAGAGCTGAGAAGGCAGAATCACATTTGTATGATGAGGCGCTCGCTTGTGAAGAGACTGTCCGGCGAGGGATGGAGGGGGGCACTTACCCATAGCCCGTATAAACTCCCCATACAGCTCAAACGTCATCAGAGGACTCGGCAGGTCTCGGAGCCACTGCTTCAAGACACTAGCTATCACATGGATGTTGTAGTCGTCCAGATTCATGCTCTCCACATCTGTGGCATCACAGTCACAACACAGTTAAAGTACTTCAATTCAACAATATCCAATTTCAAAACTACTAGTGGCTAAAAGTTACCTGTGTCAAGTCCATGCTTGAGTTCTTTGATTTTATTGGTGGAGCCCGATTTACGATAAATTCCTTCGGTGTAGAGACCGTGCATTTCGATGTAGTTGATGAGCCTCTCCACCACCAGGGGCACTGTTCGCTCGTCATTTGTCAGACGGGACACCTCAACACCAAATTGTTTGGGCGAAAGCTCTGGGTCGAACTATTCAGAGACGCAAAAGCAATGGATGGTCAAAAAGGGCAGAGACACAAATGCAGTATAAAACTAGAAAAGCACTCAGAGAACGCAGACCATAATTGCAACAAAGTCCTGAATTCAGACGGTAATCTGGATCACCTCTAAATGTAATCACCGGTTTGTTCCTTATCCTATTTCTGACATTTCCTGAAAGTTTAATCAAAATGCGGCAATAACTTTTTGAGCTATCTATAGCAGAATGAAAGAAAAGGAGCGAAGCCTCTTGTTACATCCACTCTCTTTGTCTCTGTGGGTAGAGACGGGGCCGCAAGAATACACACGCACAAGTTAAAGGCCTACTGAAACCCACTACTACTGACCACGCAGTCTGATAGTTTATATATCAATGATTAAATCTTAACATTGCAACACATGCCAATACGGCCGGGTTAAATTATAAAGTGCAATTTTAAATTTCCCGGGAAACTTCCGGTTGAAAACGTCTATGTATGATGATGTTTGCGCGTGACGTCGATGGTTGAAACGGAAGTATTGGGACACATTGTATCCCAATACAAACAGCTCTGTTTTCATCGCAAAATTCCACAGTATTCTGGACATCTGTGTTGGTGAATCTTTTGCAATTTGTTTAATGAACAATGGATACTGCAAAGAAGAAAGCTGTAGGTGGGATCGGTGTATTAGCGGCTGGCTGCAGCAACACAACCAGGAGGACTTTGAGGATAGCAGACTCGCTATCCGACGCTAGCCGCCGACCGCATCGATGATCGGGTGAAGTCCTTCGTCGCGCCGTCGATCGCTGGAACGCAGGTGAGCACGGGTGTTGATGAGCAGATGAGGGCTGGCGTAGGTGGAGCGCTAATGTTTTTATCATAGCTCTGACGAGGTCCTGTAGCTAAGTTAGCTTCAATGGCGTCGTTAGCAACAGCATTGCTAGGCTTCGACAGGCAGCACAGCACTAACCGTGTAGTTACAGGTCCAGTGTTTGGTTCTGTGTATCCTGATAGTAGTATTGTTGATCTACTGTCTATCCTTCCAGTCAGGGGCTTATTTCTTTTGTTTCTATCTGCATTTAAGCACGATGCTATCACGTTAGCTCCGTAGCTAAAGTGCTTCACCGATGTATTGTCGTGGAGATAAAAGTCACTGTGAATGTCCATTTCGCGTTCTCGACTCTCATTTTCAAGAGGATATAGTATCCGAGGTGGTTTAAAATACAAATCCGTGATCCACAATAGAAAAAGGAGAAAGTGTGGAATCCAATGAGCCCTTTTACCCAAGTTACGGTCAGAGCGAAAAAAGATACGTCCTGCACTGCACTCTAGTCCTTCACTCTCACGTTCCTCATCCACAAATCTTTCATCCTCGCTCAAATTAATGGGGTAATCATCGCTTTCTCGGTCCGAATCGCTCTCGCTGCTGGTGAAAACAATGTGCAGATGTGAGGAGCCCTTCAACCTGCGACGTCACGCTACTTCCGGTACAGGCAAGGCTTTTTTTATCAGCGACCAAAAGTTGCGAACTTTATCGTCGATGTTCTCTAATAAATCCTTTCAGCAAAAATATGGCAATATCGCGAAATGATCAAGTATGACACATAGAATGGATCTGCTATCCCCGTTTAAATAAGAAAATTACATTTCAGTAGGCCTTTAAGCTTGTAATGTAAATGTAAAATAACACAGTAGAAACGAACCCCCGAATCAGCTCCAAAATGTGTTCATTGCGGGTTTCGAACAGTTCCTAAAGTTAGATGAAAATCCGGCCATAACCTTGAATGAAAGTAACAAAGTGAACGCTCTTGTCTAGTCACGGACCGAATTCCGTCGGAATTGATTCATGTAAAATCAAACGGTGCCATATTTTTTATGTACCGTTGTTGCACATGACATCATGTCCGGTTGCCGACTCGGCCAGTTTAAACACTGGGTGTGCAAACAAGCACTCAAGCAGCACTCAATCGTGTGCTTTTCTGTTTAGACTGGGCGTTCAACCGGAAGTACAAGTGCTGTTTCGTCTATTATTCGTCCATAGGGTTTTTACTCGCAGCTATTGGGTCCATGACGACGACTTCTGTTTTGTTTCATCATCCGTTTTACTGCTGTGTTACAGGCACCAATTGGCATACTTGCCAACCTTAAGACCTCCGAATTCGGGAGATGGGTGGGCGGGTGTGTGTGAGGTGGGCGGGGTTGGGGGGGCGGGGTTTGGTGGTAGCGAAGGGTGTATATTGTAGCGTCCCGGAAGAGTCAGTGCTGCAAGGGATTTTGGGTATTTGTTCTGTGGTGTTTATGTTATGTTACGGTGCGGATGTTCTCCCGAAATTTGTTTGTCATTCTTGTTTGGTGTGGGTTCACAGTGTGGCGCATATTTGCAACAGTGTTAAAGTTGTTTATACGGCTACCCTCAGTGTGACCTGTATGGCTGTTGATCAAGAATGCCTTGCATTCACTAATGTGTGTGTGAAAGCCGCATATATTTTGTGACTGCTGTTTGTATGGAGGAAAAGCGGACGTGACGACAGTTTGTAGAGGTTGCAAAGGCAGTGCGTTTACGGCACGCCCCCAATACTGTTGTCTGGGTGGAAATCGGGCTGAAATTCGGGAGTCTCCCGGAAAAATCGGGAGGGTTGGCAAGTATGCCAATTGGAAACAATTACTGTATATAAGTAAACATTTACGGAGTGTTTCTGTGAAAATATTTATTTTGCAATGTATATTTCTGAAGCATATAGTCCGGTGCGGCTACTGAAGCATATAGTCCGGTGCGGCTAACATATGGAAAAATATTGATTTTTTCTAAAATTTAGTGAGTGCGGCTTATATACCGGTGCGCTTTATAGTCTAGAAAATACAATATTTTGCTAACTAACTAACTGACAGACGTTTACGTCAACTATCACATAACCTCCTGGCCGAGGTAATACACTGTAATGGTCGAATACAGTGACTCTCAAACTGTGATACGTGTGCCACTGGTGGTACGCCAAATAATCACTTAATTAAATATTCAAACACAGTTTTACTGTTCAAACTGTGTGTAATGTAACACAGGCCAAAAATATGAACTATATTTTTTTAATAAAAACCTCTTCCTTGTTTTTAATGAATACTTGGGAATATTAGCAATTATGAAACCAGTGGTTCTCAAACTTTATTCACCAAAAACCACCTCAGAAAAAACTTTGATTCTTCCAAGTACCAACCATAATGACCAACATTAAAACACAGTAGCGTAGTAGGCCTATCAAAGAGTAAAAAACTATGGTAGTAGTGATATTAGTAACTTACCAAAAACATGAATTTGAGCCAAAACAACACAATTGCAATCATGAGACTTTACAGAGTATGGCCGACTCACCTTCTTACTGCATTTGCTGGTCGTCTTTTGGCAGCACTTTCTGTGGCAGGCGTACCGGCACACTGGATAAACACAGCCAGAAAAATCAAAGGCATCATTCCTATTGTCCACAGAAAGGCAGTGCCTCCTCATGTTTGAGTTTTGCGTCGAGCGCGACAAGTACTAAATAGTCCCAGCAAAACAAGATAAATTGTAAGCAGCAAATTCTGGAGTGTCTGAGCCACAGACCCCATGAGTCCAGTTGAAGACAATCTAATTAGGACTGAGAAGGGTGTGTGTTATAGCAAGTTTGTGTGTAGAGCACAATGATATTTGTGTATTTGCAGTGGTAAACATCATCAGAGCTTAATCAAGTAAGATGTTTTTTTCAAATTTTACTGTTATAATTATGTGAAGCACCACAGCACTGGAAGGCAGCATATTCTATTAAGCAATCAGCCAAAGATTTATTGACTTTTTAATGCAATGAGTTATAATTTTAATACTCATTACAGTGAAACCTTGACTGACCAACTTAATTACTTCTTGAACAGGGTTTGTAAATTGAACCAAATTTCTCCCTAAGAAACTGTAATATGAACAATGGGTCCTAGCCTTGACAAAAGTATATATTTTAGTAAACGTGTGTACACTATGAACACAATATAATGTGCAATACAGTACTATATATATAACATAACGAGGTGGTGATGGATGAACTTTATTTGTAATAAAGTCTAAACAAAAACGACTAGCTGAACTGTCCTCGTAATCAGCCGCCCTGCCGACACACACACACGCTGCCTTAATTTGTTTTACTGTGAATTCCTGGCAACCACAGCTGCCGGTATTTTACCGTAAGTTCTCCATTTTGTAAACAGGTTAACAATATATCAGATTTTTTCATAGTAATTTACCTAAAGCAAAAACAGTTATCAACTGTAAAATTAACATTAACTTCACCCTGACTGTATTTATCAAGGTGAATTTCTGGCAACCACAGCTGCCAGTATTTTACCGTAAATTGTGCAGATTTTTAAAACTTTTTTTTGTTGATTAATTTCACACAAAAGAGAAAAGATACATTGCATGGATCCAAAAATGTGTACAAAAAGAAACTAGCAACACAAAGTTTTTCCTTGGATATGTTTGGACTTACATTTGCAAACACAAGCACGGTCCATCATCCATATGAGAGATGAGCAGTATTCACAGTATGTGGGGATGCTGTACTGGGTGGATTTGAAGATGTGACCATTATGTTCCTCCACCTGCAGATGGCAGTAGAGTACATGTTTTATTGAGGTTTAACATTTCATGACATTACACAATATGGATAAAAAGTACCAGGACACAACTCTCAATCATGTACCATAATCACTCAGAGTTTTGGTTGGAGTTCTTAGAGTCTTAATACATAACATGTAACCTTAGTACTATCACAGTACCTCAGTGAGCCATAAACTCTCGTGTTTGTTCGTATATCTTATTATTAGTTTTAGCCTTTTTTGAGGCGGGAAAAGTCATACATGAGTTCTGTTAGTCTGTGGGGAACACCGATAGCTGTGTTCCTGCTTTCTTGTGTGTAAAATACAAGCCAGCATACAAAACGTTTTGCACATTTGTGTGTTTTGGTCTTTCAGTTTTTGTTTCATGAAAGGAAATTGAAAAACAAATAACATTTTGGGTCAGTGTATGTTTTGGTCATTGAATGTTCTTTTCGTGAATGCGAATAGAAAAAAAAACATTAAGAATTTTGTTTTGAAATTGAAAAACAAAGCGTTTTTCTTTTTTTAGTGTCGAAAAATAACATATTGATCCATGATTATCTGGTCTTTTTGACACAGGATACAACAACACTCGTCTTGAAGTATCAACTTCTGGTTCCAGTGTTAGAATACTGTATGTTTTTGGTCCTTTTTTTCCTGCTCACTAGTGATTTTAATGTGTGTCACACAATGTATAAAAGGAAAATCAAGCCGTTTTTATGTATCTAAATGTTTGCCTTTGGACATGAAAAGAGAAAAACGCTCTGTTTTTCAATATACTTATCTGTATTTCACCAAACCAATCTTTTTTTTCTCAAAAAACTGAATGACCAACATATACATTGACTGTTTTGGGTTTATTAGAATTTAAATTAGAAAAAAAATTAATAAAAATTGAAAAAACGAGTAATCACAAGATCTAAAACAAATATTTTATATTTGATATAATAACATATCTAATCGCCTGTCAAAAGAAACGAGAGAAAAAAACGGGCAAAAACAGAAATATAAAATGGAAAATAAAACTTTTTTTTTTGGATTTACATATGTATTGCTTTTTGACAAGAAAAAATAAAACCACTTTTTTTCCAATTTTATTTTGTAATAAACCAATTGTTTGTTTTTGAATTTCCATTCATAAAACAACAATTCAATGACCAAAACATACACTGACCCGAAATCTAACAAATTCAATTCAACTACTAACATCTTCAGTTGAAGATAGCACTACTAGGTTTATACTGAATTAATGCTATCATTATTTTGTGATTAAACGTATAAATGGAAAATAAAACTTTTTTTTTTGGATTTATTTATTGTTTTTTGACAAGAAAAAATTAAAACACTTTTTTTCCAATTTTATTTTGTAATAAACAAATTGTTTGTTTTTGAATTTCCATTCACTTAATACATCAAATGTAAAAATTTACAAATACATTTTGGACAATGCTATGCTTTATCTGACCTGTCCTGTAACCCTATAAACACCTTTTAGGCTGAACTACAACAGATATTGTTAGCCAGGTCCTCCTCCTGTCAGTGACCACTGAGCACACAAATATTTATTTAGACAAGTATCACAAAGAGACACTGCATGTTTTGTTTACATAATTTAAGTGTAGTAAACTTACAATGTCTGCATCCTTCTTCCTTCGCTTTTTGCGTTCAGGTTTAGGTTGCTGTATGAAACAAAAGAAAGAAAAGCATGAGCATGTGTTGTTCCGAGTTCCCCAATAAATATTATCATCATATTAAAGGTGTCATACCTTACTAAGAGTGCTATCCAAAGGTTTATACTCTGTCCTGAACTCATCTAAGAACACCTTAAAGGTGTTGACCCAAACTTTGACTGGAGACTCGCTCCAGACCCTCTGCTCCTGCCGCATGGTCTTCTCCAGGATTTGCTCGAACAAAGCGTAGAGGTCTTTGTAGCGGATGCTCTTACCGTAGTCCATCTGGGGTAAGATGAGGAGAGATTTTAGAGAATCTATTCAGCCAAAGCTGATAAATACCGTTACTGATAAATCAAAGACACCATACCGCCAGTGCTGTGGAGTAGGAGTTGAAGATGTTCAAACGGAACTCTTTCAGAGCTTTTTTGAACACAACGTCCACCATGGTGTCCTTTTTGCTGTCCTCCGTGTCCAAGTCACTGATCTAAATGAAGACATCACAGTTGAAGCTGCTGTATATCACAGATAGATGGCGAACATGAGTAAGCGGATCAATAGCAACATCGATAGTAATGATACCTAGTATCAGTATATGTTCGATTCTACAGTGATTGGATCCATATTCTTTTCATCATCAAGAAATAGGTTTTTGTTATTGTTTACGAACTCAGGATATTAGTCCCTGGATACAGCAAGGCTTTGAGGGAATCAGATTCAGATTGAGATTCAGAAGTACTTTATTAATCCCCGAGGGGAAATTGAGATTTTCAGCACAATCCCATTCAACGTCACACAAAAAGGATCGCTGACGGGTCTGCCGGTTTCCGGCGCCCCTTACCACAACAACCAAATAATTTAAACAAGAGCCAATAGAAGTTTTGGTTTTCACAGTTTGTACAGTGACTGTATATGTACAGTATGTGTATATGTATGTTTGTACAGTGAATGTATATGTACAGTATGTGTATATGTATGTTTGTACAGTGAACGTGCGTGTGGTTGTACAAACTTTGAGTGTGTAGGTATGTACTCTATTTGTGTATGTATGTGGGAGCGTAGGTACCTATGTATGTATGTATGTATGTATGAATAACTGTGTGTATGTGAGTATATATGTGTATTTGTATATACAATATATTTGACTCCCACCCAGAGTACGGCCCCAGCCACCCAGAGAGCCCAACCCACAAACAGCAGGTGTGGCGCCCAGGGAACCAGGGACCACCGGCCCCACGTAGCCAGGCCGGCCAGCGACAGGAACCCCAGAGCCCGGCCCACCGTACCGCCCAGAAGAGCCAGCAGCAGGCCATAGACAGTTAATATTGTAAATCCCACATTCTTTATTTTCATGTGCATTCTGGGTGTCTCATTCAGTAAAAATGTCTTAAATTCCATTCCGTTTTTTAAGGCGGTCGGTCTGTCATAACGTTTTTAGCATTCAATCAGACATTATTGTGAGATTTTATATTAGTGTTCCTAAAAATAAATATACCGGCCCCCAGACACATTTTTTTCTCTAAATGTGGCCCCCCGAGGCAAAATAATTGCCCAGGCCTGCTCTAGGGTGTACTCGCGACCCAACAATGGGCCCTATGGTTAAGAAAGGCTGGTTTAATAGGCTGGAGTCTCAAACATTTATATTAAATGACAGAACATACTCCTATTGTCTAATTTTGTCTAAAGACGCTAATCTCCTTGAAAAGGGACACACAACAGGCTCCCTCGGGTTGCCTTTGACCTTCAGAGAGTGTTTAAAGCAGGGGTCCCCAAACTACGGCCCGCGGGCCGGATCCAGTCCCCCAGCATCCAAAATCCGGCCCACGGGAAGTCCCAAGTTAATTTAATTTTTTTTTTTTTTTTAATATATATATATTAGGGCTGCAACTAAGGATTAATTTGATAATCGATTAATCTGTCGATTATTACTTCGATTAATCGATTAATAATCGGATAAAAGAGACAAACTACATTTCTATTCTATCCAGTATTTTATTGAAAAAAAACAGCATACTGGCACCATACTTATTTTGATTATTGTTTCTCAGCTGTTTGCAAATGTTGCAGTTTATAAATAAAGGTTTAGTAAGAAAAATAAAATAATAATATTTTTTTTTTTTTATATAAAAAAAAAACCCCCAAAAAAACATCTGCGCATGCGCATGGCATAGATCCAACGAATCAATGACTAAATTAATCGTCAACTATTTTAATAATCGATTTTAATCGATTTAATCGATTAGTTGTTGCAGCCCTAATATATATATATATTTTTTAAATTATTATTATTTTTTAATCTTTCATTTCTAATCCATTTTCTACTGCTTGTTACTCTCTGTGTCTCCTAGCCGCTCAGGCAAATCATATTGTCTAAAAATGAATTTTCCCATCGATAACGTGACAATGTTAGATGTTGATGAACATCAATGTTAATTGATGTTAAATGACAAAAATGTGTTTATATATATATATATATATATATATATATATGTACAGCCTGGCCCCCGACCCAATTTTTTTAACCAAATGCGGCCCCCCAGTAAAAAAGTTAGGGAACCCCTGGTTTAAAGTGACCAATCAAAAAGGAGGGGAGGTTGCTGGGCCGCTTTTCCAATGCAAGCTCCAAAGTGCCAAAAGGATGAAACGTCACACTTACGGAGAAAGAGAAAGACACATCGCTAGCACAAATCGAGCAGCCGAGCAAAAACATAAAATTAGTCTGTGCGCAAAATGAGTATGCACCTGCGCAGAGAGGCCAAATGCACGGAAAGTTTTTTTTTTTTTTTTACGTGCAATGCCATACAAGATACTGCTTACCTTTTTCATGAGGAAGTCATTCATGCTCCTGTAGTCGTTGATGCAGGTGAGGATCTGCAGGGCGTCATTTTGACACTGAGTGGGCTCCAACGCCACATTGCTGATCTTTACGCTCCGCCTTCGCTTCACTTTGGGAGACGGTTCCTTGTTCTCTTTCAAGTCTCTGTAGCCACGCTCCAATGTCAGGTCTGGACTGCAGCGCGGCGACAGGTTTTCTTGACCTGTCGGGCGAAAAATAGAAGCTCTGTGAGTGATAATCTTCTCAAAGTGTAAAGGCACTGAGATGGATGACCTTCTCTCAGCAAGGGCCCGGTGTCCCCATCCTCTCCGTCCAAAGAATCCACACACATCAGCTTCTCTCTCTTCTTATCACTGTGCTTGGTCTTGCCCCAGAAACGCATCTTCCCACGAACTCTGTTAAGAAGTACACGTATTAACAAAAACTGTGACTGACACGTAAACATTACAATAGGTAATGGCTAAATTAATACCAACCTTCCGTCCTGGGAGTTCTTGCGCAAGGAGTCCGCTTTTTTTTCCAAATCTCCCGATGACAAAACTTTGTGCAGATTCTTTCTTTCCTCTGAGCCTGAGGGCTGCAATAACATAACGTGGGAGAACGTTTAAAATTGATTTAGCCGCACATTTGCCTGAAACATTTCTGTGGGGTTTATACCGCCATCCTGTCAGTAGATGGCAGCATTACAGAGTGTTTCAAAGCTATACTTGTATCATGCACAGTGTCATCTCCTGATAACACATTTTTTAGGAATAGTTGACAGAGAGAAGGGTTTAAGTCAGGTGTGTCCAAACTTTTTCCAGCGAGGGCCACAAATACAAAATGTAAAGGCTGTAGGCGTCACTTTGTACTTTTTTTTTTTGTACATTCACAATCTTAAAACCTATCATGATCTCACATGACAGTTAGTATTAGTTTATTGTATTTTGTATTATTTCCTGTCCAGCGCTCTAATTTTGCTTCCACTTCCTGTTTGACTCCATTTGCTACCACTACTTTGGTCTGAGCGCTGTCACCTGCCTGCCGTCTCTCCATCCTGAGGTCCATACATACATCAAAACGCAACAACAAAAACGATACGATGTACAATGTTTTTTTGTATTCTTGATTAATGTTGGTATCATTATTACACCAGGGATTTAGCACACTAAAAATATTGCGTATATATGTGTATGTGTGTGTATATATATATATATATATATATATATATATATATATATATATATATATATATATATATATATATATATATATATATATATATATATATATATATATGTGTGTGTATATATATATATATATATATAGTACAGGCCAAAAGTTTGGACACACCTTCTCATTCAATGTGTTTTCTATATTTTCATGACTATTTACATTGTAGATTGTCACTGAAGGCATCACAACTATGAATGAACACATGTGGAGTTACTGTATGTACTTAACAAAAAAAAGTGAAATAGTATGTTTTATATTCTAATTTCTTCAAAATAGCCACCCTTTGCTCTGATTACTGCTTTGCACACTCATGGCATTCTCCCGATGAGCTTCAAGTACACATGTGAAGTGAAAATCATTTCAGGTGACTACCTCTTGAAGCTCATTAAGAGAATGCCAAGACTGTGCAAACGGGCCACACTTTGGACACCCCTGATTTAAGTGGTGAAGAAGAGCCATCACATACTGAGCTCATATCTAAAGAGGAAACTCAAACATGCAAATATTGTTTAGGAGTCTGCGAGAAAAGAAACCTGTGAAAAAGGTCAAAGTTATGTTAGAAAAGCCACAAAGGTTTGGGAAAACACATTTCAGAAATTGCCAGCTTTCATCTTAATACTGTTGCAAGGGTTTGTGACCTTTTGATTAATAAGGCAAACACTTTTTATCACAACCGATGATTTATTCTCCTTGACGACAAGTTTTTTTTTTTCAGGGGGCGGCGAGGCAATTCAAAATGTGTCTTCCGCTGAGTCATTAGACTAAAACAGATGTGGAATCTCAGTAGAATAAAGAGAGGTCTCTATACTGTGGGGTTAGAAGAAGAGAAGCAGATGTGAAGAACGTGTGGAGGGCCAGGATTGGCATCAATGGCGCCTGTTACCATGTCGGAGTCACTGAAACAGGAGCCTCCTAAGCCTTCATCGGTGGAGCTCTGCTTGAAGAGGGCTACAGGGGAATGTTGGGGGCCGGTGCCGTCATAATCATCCTCGTCGGAATCGCCCCCGACAGAAAGGATGGGGGCGCGGGTGAGGAAGTCGGAGCGAGTCCGTGACATTCGGGCTTTCTTTTTTTGGCCCGCTCTGCCAACCTGGAGTTTACCACAAGTGATAATGACGTTTGAATGTGAAAAGACCTGTGTTGCCGTCTGTTGGGGTGCACCACTTTTAGTGCAACACAGAAATAGGCCACCAAAATACATTTAGTCATTCAGGGAATAAAAAGCTATAATACAATAAATGCTATACTTTATATAGCTTAAAAAATGTGTAAGGTTGCTTACATCTCGTGTTTTTGCTCCTTTAGGCAGTCTGGAGGCATATAAGGGTCCCTCTGTGGGAATGGCCTGGGGCGCCTCTTTGGTGTTTTTGTTGCTGTCGAATCTGAAGTGCAAGTAGTAAAAAAAATAACATTAAATTAAACACACACAAAAAAGGCAACCTGAACAATAATTTGCACAGTGGCTCTAGACCAGGGGTGTCAAACTCATTTTAGATCGGGGGCCACATGGAGAAACATCTACTCCCAAGTAGGCCGGACTGGTAAAATTATGGCATTATAACTTAAAAATAGAGACAACTTCAGATTATTTCCTTTGATTAAAAATAGAACAAGCGCATTCTGAAATTGTAAAAATCATAATGTTGTTGTTTTTTTTACACTTACATGTTGTTCTATCTTTATTTGTCACTATTTATATTTTCTGAATAAATTATGTGATAATGTTCATCAGTCAACTCATTATTGTAAATGTTCAATATATCAAGATAAAACAATTATATCAAAATCAAATTACAGGATGTTATTTATGTAGTTTGATCATTTTCCTCAACAGACATCCTAACATCATGTGGTTTATTTTAAACATATGTAGCATCATCTACAAAGAATTGCTATATTGACATCCAGTGGACACATTTAGAACAGCAGTTTATTTTATTCAACAATTTCAGGTACATTTTTATACTCAGCAAACTCATCCCACAAGAGATTTATTCAGTGTTTATTAATTAGTTTATTAATACAATTAAATATATTTTCTTGATGCTAACGATTAGCACCAAAGACTTTATAATGTGATCATCCCTTTCGAATAAAGCACTTGGTTTTCTTGCACAACAACAACTAAGCGTTTAGTTTCTGTTACGAAAATGGACATACGATGGATTTGCCCAACAATCACAATATTTATTACTAGGACTTAACATGACGTTAGTTTATTTGCACAGCCAGGTTTTCGTTGTTATATTTAGGCATAGCAACCACAAAAGAACACAAACTAATGCGATCGCTTGTCCTTTTTCTTACGTTTAGTTCTGCTCTCAAACACTACTAATATAGTAGAGAATAAACAGAGTTTCTCAAACAAACATTTTACAAAGTGATCGCTGCAGACACGACCACAAGATGATGAAAGTGATATTTTTAAGAGCCATTTCCTTCGACGCACTTTCATCAATCCCTGACTTTATTACCTTTGAGAACCACTTCTTTAGGGACTCTATGAAAGCTTGTTCCTATCTCTCTATTTGAACGACTGGAATAACCCAAGAACAGAACAGCAAAACGGCATTTTCTGCTCAAACTCTACACTCACTTGTTTTATTGCTACGCTCAAGCTGCTCGACCATCGTGTGAATTAAGCCGCGAAGAAGAAAAACAGATATGATGTCATATGCAACCCAGCTGTAGGCAGAATAGATCGTAACCCCATTACCTGCATTGTTAGCCACCTCTTACTAGCAGTTTTTCACAGTTTGCAAAGACAATGGAAAGATGTGGGTTCTTGTCTCACATACATTAAATTCTGAATGAATAAATTCCCCCCCAAAAAGTGTAGTTCCCATTTAAACCCAAACACATTTACTTAATTTATTAAATAACACCCAATGAAAAACGGTTTCATAATCGAATACTCACTTGACAAAGGTTACTTTGTCCTTGGGTGAGAAGAATATGTTTCCTGGCTTGCCTGACAGACCAACTGTCGAGTCTTGACTGCGTTGCACCTTTTTGGAAGCTGGTCTTACTCTGGTCGTGCCATCTTTTGACTCCAGGGTGAGTTTGGGGGCCCAACCTTCAGGAACAGGTTTGCTTTCCTTACGCCGTTCTATGTGGGCAGTAGCAGGTGGAGGAGGAAGTACCTGGGCTTTAGGGGCACTGCTGTGAGTACGCCCCGCTTTTGGGGAGTGTACCGATGTTACTGAGGAATCCGACTGCGTTCTGCCATGAGGAACTGGCCCGGATGTTCTCTCAATGAACAGAGAGTTGGGTCTGGGTGTTCTACCGGAGGCAGCAGGTCCACCATGTCGGCTCTGCTGAATCTTCTGAAGAGCCTCTCCTCTCTGTTTCTCAAACATATCTTTCTCAAACTGAGCAAAGAAAAGACGCTGACGTTCCAGCGCTTCTTTCTGTTGTCTTATCTGCTCCATCATCTCCCTCTCATTCTGCTGTTGCTGATTACGCTGCCTCACCTTCTTCTCTTCATTCAGCCGCACCAGCTTCTCCAAGACCACTTGGTCAGCTTGCGGGAGGGCACGAGGCAGAGAAGTCGGGGCTTGTCTCAAGTCATGAACCTTGACCAGCTCGCTCAGCTCTTCGCTTAATGGAGTTTCTTTCTGCATACTGATGAGCACCACTACTGGCCGACGTGTTGAGTCATGCCGTTCCTTGAGAGGTTTGATTGTCGTAGTTGTGGAGACAACGATCTCTGTGTTTTCTACTGGCTCCCCAGGAGGAAGACAGGAAGCGGCAGTGCTGCTTTCACAAGAAGGGACGTAAAAGGTCGGGAGGTAGTTTTGGAGTTTGGGCGGATGTGTGGAGGAGAGTGCAGGCTCTGAAGTCCGCACCCCGTTCAGATCTTCTGTCTTTGGGTTTAAAGAGAGAGCCTCTATACTTGACTCTGGCAGCGTGACTGAACCAGTAGGGGAGCACAGGTCGTCACTGTCCGTCACCTCCTCTGTAGCTTTGGGAGCATCTTCAATACTTAAAAGCTCAAAGCTGCCTTTGGAGCTCTGGCTGTCAGGAGTGCCTTGTGGTGAACAGAGAGGAGGAGTCGGTACCAGTTCAACAGACGAGCACATTTCTTCAGAAGGAGGGGAGTTTCCACTACAGGTGGAACGGACTTTCAGGAGCTCCAGGCTGAATTTGGCTTGTTCGAGCTCTCGCATTCGCCGGCTCTCTCTCTTGGCCCGAGTGGCTTTCTGACTGAGCTCATCTGCAGCTCTGATCTTCTCTCGCACCACCACTGCAGAGGTGGCGACAGAGGGAGGTGCCTCTGAGGTGCCTTCCTCCTTCAACTCCCCATCAATGCGGCTGAGAATACTGACAGTACTTTCACCTTCTTCACAAAAGGGGTCTTCACAGGTGCGGGGATCCACAACTGTGACTCGCTCAGGGGCGTCGTCCTCTGGCAAAAAGTCCACCTGTCCATTCTGTCGCTGAAGCAGCTTCTCCTTCAGCTTCTGTTCTCTCAATACTTTGACACTGGAGATAAAAAAAGGGCATGAACGTGGTTTAAAGTCAAAGATACAGTATCAGTTTATACTAACAATTTGAACAAAAAAATGGGGTGTGGGGGGGTACTGGAGCCTATCTCAGTTGCATTCGGGCGGAAGGCGGGGTACACCCTGGACAAGTCGCCACCTCATTGCAGGTCCAACACAGACAGACAACATTCACACACTAGTAAACATTTTAATTGGTCCACCGTGGCCCGTTCAGCAATTTCATTGGTCTAATGCAGGGGTGTCCAAACTATTTCCAGCAAGGCCCACATAAATCAAATGCGGGTGCCACTTTGATACATTTTGCACATTAAAAATGCTACAAGCAAACCAATGTACTTTAATATATACATCTTAGCTTTGTGTTATCGGTAACAGAACAGAACATTTGACATAAATTAAGCCTTTTCAAGCATAAAAATTGCTGAATGAAGCAAAAATACCAATATTACAGTAGGATTGGCCACTACATGAGACAAAACCAATCCAAGCGTGCTGTTCAGTATCGTGGCCTCTGATTGGCTGAAACCCCAGGCAGCATTAATAACTTTGGCATGCTAAATTTTTTAACCAACTTTGCAGCTGAACGCTTCAGACTCATATAACTTGGTACTTGACACATGCTAACTGTTAGCATGATAACATTAACGTGCTAACTTTTTTTGTAAATTTTGCAGGCGAACGCTCCAGAGCCACTTTACGTGGTACTTGACACATGCTAACTGTTACCATGCTAACATTAACGTGTTAACTTTTTTTGTCAATTTTGCAGGCGAATGCCCTAGAGCCATTTAACGTGGTACTTAACAGAAGCTAACTTTTATAGCCAATTTTGCAGCCGAACACCTCAGACTCATAACTTGGTACTTGACACACGCCAACTGTTAGCATGCTAGCATTCTAACTGTTAAAGCTAATTTTACATGTGCAAGCTTAATAGCCATTTAACTTGGTACTTGACCTTTTATAACTGTTGGCAAGTTAGCAACGTTAGCATTTCAGCATTCACACGCATTTTGTCCCAAAATTGCATATTCTAGTTTTTTTGTGTAATTTTCTGATTCAGGATGTTTTAATTTTTTATTGTTTTTAATTTTAAAAAATGTATTGGCAGCACGTGAAGCTCGTTAACTTGGAAAAAAATACACCACATGATTCAAAGAGTGGGGGAAAAAAGTTGCGCTTTATAGTCCGGGATTTACGGTACCCCAGAAAACTGTTTTGCAAACATTATTCTACCTTTCCAACAATGTTATTTTTGGTATGTTGTTTAAACTATTACAAAACACTACAAACAAAGCAGAGCGATAGTAAAAATAATCTAATGTAGTATTGCTTACCCCTCTCGTGCCAGGTAGCCTCGGCCTAAAGCCTGTAGTTGCATCACAGCAGCATAAAGACGCAAATAGTCTTCTCTGGCTCGATGACAGCGCCAGGCTGTCTGAATGGCCAGAGTTGCCGTGCAGCGCCGACAGAGCCACAGTCGCCATGCCCTCTGAAGGACCAGTGCCGCCTCTTTCCACAACCTAAACTTCTGACGTTCACGGTAGCCCCTCCAGTGGGTCTGCAGGCACAGTGCTGCCTCCTGATGGGTGTTCTGGTCTATTTGGTTTTCCACGTTTTCTGTGGGTCGGTACAACCGCCACCATCTCTAAAAGTGGAAAGAAAAGAAGGAAAATAGTCAAGCGAAAAATACACAAAAAAGCAGATAAAACTAAAAAGCAGTGTTTATTTTGTTGACTAAAAATGTTCCTCTTAGTTATCGGCAACAAACTATTTTCCCCTGACTAAAATAGGTTAACGAATCAAAACAAATGCACGTAGACTAAAACAATGACAAAATTAAATGGGAATTTAGTCAACAAATAAAAGCACACATATTTACATGCACTGTTCACTGGTGTTGAGAGTGTGTTTTTTTTTGTTTTTTTTTAAATCAAACTATAGATCAGTGATCTTTTTGTTTGGTCATGAGATAGGCTCCAGCACCCCCTGCGACCCCGAAAGGGACAAGCGGTAGAAAATGGATGGATGGATAATTGGCTAAATAAATATTTGACCGACATGATAAAATGTACACATTACATTTTAATGATGGAACAAAAAAAAGTTACAACGTTATTGAATGTCATAGTTAAAAGATAATTTATAAGTTATGCATTCCAAATTGACAACAGTTTTTTTTATACAACTTTGTGTATGTAAATAATCTAACACTTTATATTTTAGTGAAGAATATGTACTGTAGTTTTAAAACTAAACTAAAATTAAATCAATTCAGATGACTGAAATATGACTAAAACTACAGTAAATTAAATTTTTGTCAAAAGACTGACTAAAACAAAATAAAAAGCTGCTGTCAAAATCAACACTGCTCAGAACGGGATATGGGAACATGGCTAGTGCAGCTATAAAGGCAAAAAGTTGAAAATGTTGAACGATAATGATTAAACAAATATTCAGTGAGAATAACGTTACAGAATTAAACAGAATAAATAAGTAAAATTAAAGATGAATGTATGAGTAAATACTGGAACAAAATAATTGGATAGAAACGGTTCATAAATAAGTGTTGAATATAGAATAAGCAAAAACGTCTTCATAATCAATCAATTACACATATCGCTTGACATTTTGGAAATTGGCATACAACTCATTTTGTGTCCCTATCAATGTGATTATTGGCCTTCATGTTATTGTGAGCTTGTCTGGCCATCACTTATCAGTGATCCTAACTTTTATTCTTCAACTAGTTAATACTTTTTTAATGTATTTATAGAAATGTAGTTCCATTCACACTGCAAGCAAACTATTATCATTTTACCTTACTATGTATACAACTTTAAAAGTAATTATTTGTCACGTTGCATCCGGATGAACAAACGAACGTAAATAAAAACTTGTATTTTCAACTTTTGAGTGATTTTTTCAAAATCTTAAAAAAAATACCTTGATATCAACAACATTCTTGAAAATAAAACATTATTGCAGAAGCAGATGTTGGAAAAGAATACAATAAAACAGACTATTTAAGGGCCACAGAGAGGAAAGGAGTAAAGCAGAAAGAAGTGTACCTGGATGCAAATTGCCGCTTCTCTCATCCTGACAAACTGCTTCCTCTCCAGTCGGGATCTGAATCTCTGCTGCAGCATGACGATGAGCCGGAGAACTTCACCGTGGAGGAAGGCCTGCAGCTGCTGACGCTCTGACTCACGCAGAAACACCTGTGAGGACCATGCAGTCAGAACCAGGTAACGTTGGCTTAATGAAGACCGAGGTTGGGCGATATAAACCCACACTCCTCCGATGAGAAGCACACGTACACACACATCAGACATCTCTGACACATGGCCACAAAAATGTCAGGTATGAACTTCTAATTATATAGACAGCATCCCAAAGGCATGGACCCTCATTCATGTAGAAGACTCCAAATATGGGACAGTCTTCATTACATCCTCACATTGACTGAAGTAATATTACACTCAACCGTATTTCCTTTAGGTGCATGTAATTTAATGGGCCGAGCGAGGTTAAACCTATATATTAGAGACTACATCAGCATTTGTTTCTGTGATGGCAACATCCACACCCCTAGAAGGCACAACGGGCACGGCAGCATTATTGACACACAAGCATAGTATTATCCATCTGCTTGTTAAAGAATGCAACAACTAAATGTGTAACACCTGCATTGCCACACTTTGTGTTCAACTTTCATTGTAGCAATGATCACAAATGAGATGTCATGTTTTTTTGTTTTTTTTTCCCAAGATGGCGCCGCTGTAGTGGCTGCTGTTGGCAGGAGCTCTGTGCTCTTGTATCATCCGTTTGTGTTGCTGATGTTTCCCTCTTGTTTTCATGTGGTTTTTTTTTTTGCCTTTTGGTTTGGCACCCTTTGGGACTGTGCGACAAGGGTTGCCAATTTCGTGACTTCTGCTGTGCTTTTTTGTGGACTTATGGATCTGCCTCCCGGGAGCCTTTTGGCCATGGAGACCAACTGCTGGGTCTCTGCCACACCAGAGTCCGTTTGGAGAGACTGGAGGAGATGCGGATGAAGAGAAAGGGCTGCGGAGCTAGCGCTGAGTGCCGGGACAGACGGGCTTCACAGTGTCTTGGCTGAATGAGCAGGTATCGCACACCTCGGTCTCCTTGCACGCATCCTCGCTCATCCATGCGGACTGGACACTGGCCGAGAGCTGGTGGGCGACCGAGGGTGGAGTTGGCTCTCTTGGTTGCTTTGTTGGGTCTGCTCCTGTCTCTGGCCATGCTCCCCCCAACCCCAGCAGACGATGGCGTGGAACACCGCAGAGGCCACCACAGTGTATATGTTTTTTTGTTGTTGTTGTTTTACTTTTGTGGCTGTGTGTAGAACTGGCTGGTTGCATCAGCTCTGCTCTTTTAATGTATTTAATGTCCTTTGTGTTCTTTGATGTTTGATGTTTTCCTCTTACGCACATGTTTATGTGTGCTATGGCTAGAGTTTTTTTAAAATTAAATTTAAATTTAAATTTCAAGTTTATTCACAATACCATAAAACAATTATAATAGTATTGAATATCATTTAAAGAATTGGTAAGTGAAAATGGTCCCCCAAATAAGCTAGAAGAAGCTTTTGACAGGGGGTCCAGAGGACAGTATATACATGGAATGATGAAAAATGGTAACAAGCACAACAACAACAACAAAAAAACAACAACGCTATATGATAAACACAAGATAATAGTACTAAAGCATGCATACACATACATACATACATTCATTCGACCATGCAAAACCCAACAGTAGTCAACCCCACATGAGGCATTAGAGATAGGTGGTTAATAGGTAAGTTTTCAGTTTCTTTTTGAAGTTGGAGAATGGATACCGCATCTTGAGGCTCTCATTAAGCCGGTTCCAAATCTTTGGTCACCTGCATACAACACTTCGAGCGGTACAAGCCAGTAGACGAAGTTTACCTGATATCAGATCTAAGTTACGAGTGTTGTGGGCATGCTGGGGATGGTAGATAGGAACCAAGCTACAGAGCCTAAGATTCAGCCTGTGAATGACTTGATAGGTTAAACAAGCATTGTGATAAATATTGAACTCTGTCAGTCTTAAGAGATGATAATTATGGAATAGATGTCGAGTGGGGGCATTAAACTTGGACCATGACAGGGCCCGTATGATTTTCTTTTGCATGGATTCTAATTTGTGAAGGTAAGTAGGGAAGGTGTTACACCAGATGACATTACAGTAGTTTAGATGTGGTTCAAAGAGAGTTTTATATAGGGTAAGTAGAGCATACAGAGGAAGATAATGACGAAGGTGAAAGAACAGGCCAACATATTTGGATAATTTGTTTAACAGATGGCTAATGTGACATTTGAAATTGAGGTATTCGTCAATGATGACCCCAGGAATTTTGTGGAATACACTCTCTGTATTTCCTGCCCATTGATGTTGACATGGCAGTACTCAGTATTTGTCTGGTTTTTATTAGAATGACATAGAATAAAATTTGTTTTATTAACATTAAGTGAGAGCTTATTGCATTTGAACCAGGAATCCACTTTCACAAGCTCTGAATTGACAGTTACTTGTAGATTGTGGAGGCTCCTGTGTGAGGTAAACAAATTTGTATCATCAGCAAAAATTATTTTATGAAAATAAAATGAAAAAAGTTTTCCTTGGCTTCAGTCTGGACTCCCCCTCCAGGGGCCCAGGCTAAGACTGATTTTTGTTTGTCTCTCTGAGTTTATACTAAGACAGCGCAGCTTGTGGGTTCAATGTGCACAATTGAATAGCTTACCGTATTTTTCGGACTATAAGTCGCAGTTTTTTTCATAGTTTGGCCGGGGGTGTGACTTATACTCAGGAGCGACTTGTGTGTGAAATTATTAACCCATTACCGTAAAATATCAAATAATATTACTTAGCTCATTCACGTAAGAGACTAGACGTATAAGATTTCATGGGATTTAGCGATTAGGAGTGACAGATTGTTTGGTAAACGTATAGCATGTTCTATATGTTATAGTTATTTGAATGACTCTTACCATAATATGTTACGTTAACATACCAGGCACGTTCTCAGTTGGTTATTTATGCGTCATATACCGTAAACTTATTCAGCTTGTTGTTCACTATTCTTTATTTATTTTAAATTGCCTTTCAAATGTCTATTCTTGGTGTTGGGTTTTATCAAATAGATTTCCTCAAAAAATGCGACTTATACTCCAGTGCGACTTATATTTTTTTTTTTCCTTCTCTATTATGCATTTTCGGCCGGTGCGACTTATACTCCGGAGCGACTTATACTCCGAAAAATACGGTAGTTGTTCGGACAGTAATGTGTTTGTATAAGTTTAGACTGGGGTATGTTGTTTCTTAATGGGAAAGACATTAATGTCTCTTGTTTTCATGTTAGCATTTTAGGTCACTAAAAAACTAATATACACATACTTTTTACAAGTTGTATTAACACCAGGCTGCTGTAAATTAAAATGTATCCCTTAAACTATATAAATGATAAATGGGTTATACTTGTATAGCGCTTTTCTACCTTCAAGGTACTCAAAGTGCTTTGACAGTATTTCCACATTCACCCATTCACACACACATTCACACACTGATGGCGGGAGCTGCCATGCAAGGCACTAACCAGCAGCCATCAGAGGCAAAGGGTGAAGTGTCTTGCCCAAGGACACAACGGACGTGACTAGGAAGGTAGAAGGTGGGAATTGAACCCCAGTTACCAGCAACACTCCGATTGCTGGCACAGCCACTCTACCAACTTCGCCACGCCGTCCCTATATGTCCCATCTCTATCTTTAAATATTTTTAAATGTCACCAAAGCCGTGAATTTATTTAATTGTGATTTCACAATTAAGTAACAAAGGAACACATACCATAGTCTTGCCAACTTGGTAGCCATCTGGCGCCAGATCCAGCTGGTCCAGCCAGTGCTGGATGGCCTCCCTGGCAGTAGTAGTGCTCTCTGGGAGCAGCACAGAGAAGTGATGCACAAAATCCTAATGGGGACACAAAGAATGGAGAACACTTTTTAATAACAACCAATTTGTTGTCAGAATGTTAACAAAGCCCCAGATGCTCATGTCAGGTAGGAGTTTTTACACTGATATAGGATTCTAGCGGGGGTACAATAGCAGTTTTATTTTATTTTTTTAAATAAAATACTATAGTTTGAGTACAAGGTAAATGTGCATTATTCCCCTAAAACACTTGATTTACCTACATTGTTGTGATTGGCCAGGGTCTAGTGTTGGCTCCTGGCTTCTAACCCTGTGCCCTACCACCTCTTAGAGCTGTATAGAGCTACCCCTCTCAACCGGTTACGTGCTAATGATCATCAGCAAATAGTAAAAAAATCTAACAGAAACAGCCAAAGTAGGTAGGCAAGAATCGGGGTGAAGTGCTCCCTTTTTTGGTTCCTTTTAAAAGCCGTGCCGCAAAACTCTGGACTAACTAAGCATTAAAGTGTATTGTGACCTATTCAGTCAACTGTGTCCTTGTCTGTTCACTGCAGTGTGTTGGATCAATGTTAATGTGTGTTTAAAGACATTTAAATGTGTCCAAACTATAAATACACTAATATAAATGCGCACACACACACACACACACACACACACACACACACACACACACACACACACACACATAAATACATAAGTGTGTGTGTGTGTGTGTGTGCGTGTGTTTGTGTGTATATATATATATCTATATAGATACACAAATATATGTATAGGTATATATATAAAAATAAATATACATAAATATATATGTCTGTGTTGGCCCTGCAATGAGGTGGCGACTTGTCCAGGGTGCACCCCGCCTTCCGCCCGAATGCAGCTGGGATAGGCTCCAGCCCCCCCGCGACCTCGAAAGGTACAAGTGGTAGAAAATAGATGGACGGATGTTAATATATGTACACTACCGTTCAAAAGTTTGGGGTCACCCAAACAATTTTGTGGAATAGCCTTCATTTCTAAGAACAAGAATAGACTGTCGAGTTTCAGATGAAAGTTCTCTTTTTCTGGCCATTTTGAGCGTTTAATTGACCCCACAAATGTGATGCTCCAGAAACTCAATCTGCTCAAAGGAAGGTCAGTTTTGTAGCTTCTGTAACAAGCTAAACTGTTTTCAGATGTGTGACCATGATTGCACAAGGGTTTTCTAATCATCAATTAGCCTTCTGAGCCAATGAGCAAACACATTGTACCATTAGAACACTGGAGTGATAGTTGCTGGAAATGGGCCTCTATACACCTATGTAGATATTGCACCAAAAACCAGAAATTTGCAGCTAGAATAGTCATTTACCACATTAGCAATGTATAGAGTGTATTTCTTTAAAGTTAAGACTAGTTTAAAGTTATCTTCATTGAAAAGTACAGTGATTTTCCTTCAAAAATAAGGACATTTCAATGTGACCCCAAACTTTTGAACGGTAGTGTATATACTGTATGTGTGTATATATTTTTAATTTTCCTGAGGGAACTATCCTGAAGGAATCAATAAAGTACTATCTACACTACCGTTCAAAAGTTTGGGGTCACATTGAAATGTCCTTATTTTTGAAGGAAAAGCACTGTACTTTACAATGAAGATAACTTTAAACTAATCTTAACTTTAAAGAAATACACTCTATACATTGCTAATGTGGTAAATGACTATTCTAGCTGCAAATGTCTGGTTTTTGGTGCTATATCTACATAGGTGTATAGAGGCCCATTTCCAGCAACTATCACTCCAGTGTTCTAATGGTGCAATGTGTTTGCTCATTGGCTCAGAAGGCTAATTGATGATTAGAAAACCCTTGTGTAATCATGTTCACACATCTGAAAACAGTTTAGCTCGTTACAGAAGCTACAAAACTGACCTTATATAAAACTGACGTTATATATAATAAATGTAAGTCTAATCAGCCAAGAATTTCACGACACCCCCCCAGGACCCCTGTTGAAAACCACTAATGAATATTTTAAACATACACAGACGTCTGAAAACATGGAAATGTAGGATAGGACTCCTTTATGTAAACATAAAACATTGTTGATTACTAGTAAGATGTTTCCAATGTATCTTTTTCAGAACTTTGGCCAAATATGAGTGATACAACCATGAGGACTCACAGAAATAAAATAACTTTACTTAAAGGGGACCTATGATATTTGTCTTTTCTGACTTATGAATGTTGTTACAATGTTGAATACATGTGTTAAACAAGGCGTTCTTAACCTTATTGACCCCAGAGCCCAACTTTTTCCACTGCAGAGGGTCCAACTCAAATGTTAACTTTGAATCAATAATCTTAATTTTAAATTTAATGGTATACAATAATTATACTGTAAGTAACCTACTTACAATTTCCAACCTTGTCAAATGATATGAAACCAAGTGTTAATCACAAATAGTATTATTTATTTAACATAAACCTTGGGCTTAGGTCGGGCTGATGAGGTAAAAAAGTATGAATCAAATATACTGCCTAACTGAAAATATTGAACATTTTGTGCTAAAGTAAATAAACTGAATTGATGATGAATATTTTTCTTAACTAAAGTGACATAAAATTTAAGTGCAAAGGAAAATACGGCTTGACCACTTCTGTCATAATTTTTGCACTTTAGTAACTTCTCTGACTTTAGCTCCAGACTTCTTCTGTTTGTTTGAGATTGTCATTGCTGCCATGAGTGGTGGAAAAGTGTATTACACTCGAATACCACAGCTGAGAAACAGATATTTTTGGCGGCCCAACAATGGGCCTATGGTTTTTGAAACACTGTGTTAAACAATGCCAAAGAGTGAAATCCTAAGGTTAATCCATTTGGGGGTGAGATTGCACGCAGTTTTGGATGCCTCTATTCGCTGGGTCTGGCTACGTTGTGACTTCACAGCGAGGTGGACGTACTTATTTGGACATTCTGTCACGCCAGAGGAGGAGGAGCTCTGTATGAGGTCAGCTGAGTTTGGGTAAACACAGCGAAGGTAGCTAAAGAGTGTAGAGTGTGCAGTTGTACCTAGTGTTGTGACCGGGTGAATCTGTATGATGTTTATGAAGTGTACTTTTGACTGTGTCTGAGAGATACCTTTCGTTTTCCAGATATACGTTTAACAGAAGATAATTTATGATACCTTTGGAGAGGTTGGGGTTGTGGTTTCATTTGCAATCTGGGAAAACTTCCAGAATCAAACATCTTGCAGACAGACTCAAAAAACAGGTTATAAAAGTCACTGTGGAGCAAAATGTACGCAAAATTTCCACTAAAACATATCCAATACATATCATACATACATATATACATACATATTACCACGTGGAAGTGTTTTAAATATAGATTAAAATCATCAGGCCCCCTTTAAGACAGCGAACAAGCTTGATCAGCCATCACTTGAGCAGAAGCCAAGCTTCAATAAAAGGTAAAATGAGCAAGTGGGCTCATCATGTCATAAATATGCTGAACTCTACTCTGCCAACTGAGGCCCATTGTGTGGATCCAATACACTACATCCTGGGCTATTGGAGCTGGATGGGAAAAGTGATGCTGTGTTTATATCATTACAAGCATGGGGAGTGTTACAGAGCAGTGAGGACAATGGAGGAGCTCTGTTATAAGGAGTCAGGACACAATCAAATCTGCCAAAATGATATCATGGCCAGGATATTTCTCATTAGTGCTGACCGCAGCACTAAATACTGTATGTCCGGAGGAATGTCTGGAGCGATGATGCATCAGTTATCTACATTAGAAAGCACAAGGGGTTGTTTTATGAGTTTTGCTTGGCTCACACACCGTATGCCAGTTTCTCTTCCAGCTGGGCAAATCCTAAATGTTTAACGGTATGTTTACTATTGTTATTGACACTGATAGATGTGTTTTCTGCAACAAGTTCTCTAGATGGTTATATAAAAGGGATAAAGAAAGGTACAGTTTTTTGTTGTATTTTTTTTTTCTTCTTTCATTTAACATTTTATGACTGCATTTCATGTCTCTCATTTAAATAGGGTGGTCTGCACTACTTTTCAAATGCACACAGTGTCAGTAACTCGCATGCAACATGCCCACTAATAGTACACACAATTTTACAGATTGCTCACGTCGTTTACCGCGTGGTATTTGGATCTTAGTAAATCAGGCCCTAAGTGTAGGGATGGGCAATATGTCTTAAAATGTCTTGCAATATATATCGCAGCCTGCTGTGATAACAACATATATCATGATATTTTATTGGGCATATAAATAATAATATAATCATTTCAAAACAAGTTACAAAGGCTCCTAATTTAGTTGCTGACGTATGCAGTAACATATTGCGTCAATTACTTTGGTATTATTTTCTCAAAAGCACTATTAATCTACTTACTAATTTACTGTTATTACCTGTGACTTTCTGTTTTAACCTGTTATTCTTCTATTGTTTGGATACTTTATATTAGTTTTGGGTGATCCCGCCAATGTTCGTATCGATCCAATACCAAGATGTTAAAGGGGCACTATTTGTCATACCAATGCTGATACTGACATTTAAAATTTTCAGGATCATAAAATTTTGGATCACAATTCAAATAAAAATTATGGCAGTGTAGCAATATTAATCAATATTATTATTATATTATTTCATTATTCCTTTTCATTACTTAAAAAATGTATTATAAAGTCAATTGTGCAAAATAACTAAAAAAGCAATAACTATTATTGTCTTATTTTTTAGAATTTGTTAACAATAACAAAAACGGGAAAAAAAATGTTTGTGATAATTACAAATATTGATCAAATATTGACTATATATGGACACAAATACTGTTGGTATTTGTATCGATTGAAGATTTTGATCCTCCTATGGTGTGTAGTGTAGCTTGTTTTGTATTGGATTTTTTTCTTTCCATGTATCCATCCATCCATTTTCTACTGCTTGTCCCTTTCGGGGTCGCTGGAGCCTATCTCAGCTGCATTCGGGCGGAAGGCGGGGTACACCCAGGACAAGTCGATACCTCATCGCAGGGCCAACACAGATAGACAAACAACATTCACACTCACATTCACACACTAGGGCCAATTTAGTGTTGCCAATCAACCTATCCCCAGGTGCATGTCTTTGGAGGTGGGAGGAAGCCGGAGTACCCGGAGGGAACCCACGCAGTCACAGGGAGAACATGCAAACTCCACCCAGAAAGACCCCGAGCCCGGGGATCGAACCCAGGACCCTCGTATTGTGAGGCACATGCACTAACCCCTGTTTCACTGTGCCCAAAATGATCTTTCTTAGATTTATTTGAGAAGCTCGAGCATCTCAGAAAGGCACAGGTCACATTCATAGCAAGTACTGTTTGTAAAGAGTGCGTGATAAAAAGAGAGATGTGTTATTCTTTATACACTGAATACAAGGTGGGAGGGAGGGAGTAGGCTCAGTTTGGAGGGGGAAGAGAGCATATGACGCAACTCTGGACAATGCTGCATTGCTAAATGAGCAACAGTAAGGGAGAAAAGATACTTTTACAGCCAGTCCATGTGGACAAGGTCACACACAGGCCAGAATGTGCCTCCCACATAGCACTATTGCAATTCACACAAAGGTACATATACAACACAGTTTAGCTATTCCTTGTCTTCTAGTCCTCCAGTGATAATGGTAGGTGTAAGAAACAGTTTATTTAGGGGAGAATTTGTACTGTTGAAGGATATTAAACGCTACATTTCGTTGCTGCCAAATTTGCGGGACACAGCTAGAACGTATCATTAACAGGCATTATCACAATATAACAATAGTATTAAAAGTTGGAATTTGGTGTACAACACTTAAAGACAGACGTACTAAGAGCCTCAATAAATATCAATGCATGGATTAAATCTCTACCCAAATCTCAGCATGCAATGGCAGTGTTGCCACAAATCATAATATTTAATCCACAAAACGGAACTAAAGCATTTACTTCAGACCCTAAAACACATTTATCATCATGTAGGATTAAAATCACCCAAACACATTTATAATACCACCCAACGATTTTTATTTGAGCAATATTAGTAAAAAAATATTTTTTGGGGGGAAGAATTTACCACCCTAGACATGTGGAAAACTGAGTGTCAAGTACCATTCAAGATTTGGAATTTTGAAGAGTGAGATTGATGACGCTTCTGGCCTGCATATGCTTGCATAGAGGGGAAAAAATGTTAATATGATACACAGATGCATACAGTTCACTGGCTAATCTGTGGCTCATTGAGGGATTTCTTGCTGGAGAACTATTCTAAACCACAGATAGACATAGATTTTATACATAAACTAGTCACAGTGAGCTTGTGGAAACAAATGAATAATGTTTTTATGACTCTGGCAATTGGAGAGACTTTCTGAATAATGCTGTGTTAAAGTTGAAACAGCACAGCTTGGTTCAGTTAAGTATAATACTGTACACTATTTTTGCGTCATTGTCAATTTGTGAAGCAACTAAAATAACAAACAAATTCCTAAAAACACAAGAGTGCTCCTGTTGTATTGAGAAACTTGGACCACTGTAAACACTTTGGCAGATCCTTGCATCGATATTTTAACCTTGCGAGCAAACCTATAAAACTGGGGTCCAAACGTGTGACTTACATAACTGAGGTGTTCCTTAAGGCACGCCTTTAAGTCCTCTCTTTTTTGGCAGTTACACTTTTTTTTTTTCGTAATGTGACTCGTGTACCTAATTTGTTGCTGTAGCTTGCTTACTTCAGGTGCAGTCAGTAGTCATTTGTTTTACTTCCTAAGTTATACTATTGGTGTTCCTCAAGGTTCCATTTTAGGTCCTCTTTTTTCATCATTTGGGCTATTCAACTGGTGGCCAGTTCAAAAAACTTGTGAGAAACTCACTTTTTTGCGTAAGATTCTGAAAGCAGGGATTAGAGCAGGGATTCTTAAACATTTATTTAAGGGGAACTGCACTTTTTAAAAAATGGTTTGCCTCAGATCAAGGGGATTACAAAAATAAATACTCATTAAATATATGAAATATAACGAAAATACTTTTTATTTTTCTGGTGAAAAATACATTTACATATGATCAGGCTATGCTAAAATAAATACATTTTAACTAAATGAATAATATATATATATATATATATATATATATATATATATATATATATATATATACAATATATATATACTGTATATATATATATATGTTTCTTGAATAAACTGTCAACAAGTGTAAATTAAAATATAGCTTCACCACTATAAAAATGGGACCCATTACCTCCCTGCTTGGCACTCAGTGTCAAGGGTTGGAATTGGGGATTAAATCACCAAAAATTATTCCTGTGCGCGGCCACCGCTGCTGCCCACTGCTCCCCTCACCTCCCAGGAGGTGATCAAGGGTGATGGGTCAAATTCAGAGAATAATTTCGCCACACCCAGTGTGTGTGTGACAATCATTGGTACTTTAACTTTAACTTAACCCCTTTAGTCATAATTTTTGCACTTGAGAAACTTCTAAGACTTTAGTTTCAGACCTCTTCTGTTTGAGATTGTCATGACTGCCTCAAGTGGTGGAAAAGTGTATTACAAGTGAGTACCGCTGCGGCCTGGACTTTTTTGATTGATTGATTGAAACTTTTATTAGTAGGTTGCACAGTGAAGTACATATTCCGTACAATTGACCACTAAATGGTAACACCCGAATAAGTTTTTCAACTTGTTTAAGTCGGGTTCCACTAACCTATGGTTAAGAAACACTGCACAAGTGTGCTGTCTTAGAGATGACAGCTTTTTTGAGGTCGGCCCTTAAAAACAGCAGAGCGTTCCTGTAACTCTGACAAAATAACTCAATCAAAATCAATTGCCTACTGTCACGGATGCTGGTTCTCTGGAACATAAAAAATAAGACCAAAAATGAAGGGAGAAGTCCGGTCTTTAGCGTTCTGGAAATGTGGCGCCCAAAACAATTTAGTTCATAAAGGTTGACAACCAGTGCCTGTGAATTTACCTTAAAGCTGTACTTGACGTTGTAGCCTGATTGCCGGATGCGCACGGTCTCCAGCATACCTGTATAGCGCAGCTGCCTCAGCACCAGGTTGTCATTAAACCGCAAGGGCAGCTGTGAAGGGAATGTGGAAGAAAGGGAAACCAAGGGAAATGACAAAAGAGGGAGCAACAGGAGGGGGAAGAGAAAAGAACAGGAAATGATCAACAACAGCTCTGGAGGAGTCCTATACTTCAAGGGGAATGAAAAAAAAATGCTTTGGAAAAAACTAAAGCAAAACAATCAACATGGCCGCTGTCCAAGTTGTACATGCTTTACCTTCTCAGCATTGGAACGGATGCACTTGACAAAATAAGGCTCCGACTGACCCAGGGTCTCCATGAGCTTATTGAGAGAGGCCTGCAGAACGGGACACAAAAATAGAACGTCAAAATGAAACCTAAAACACACTAAAATCTTTGCCATTTAACAAGCAGTAGTCATTGCCAAGGCCAGGGGGGACTTTGTTATAGTGCAGTGGTACCAGGGTCTTCGTGCACAGTGGTAGCCCCAAATAATGAGCGTTTTGAGATAAGAGTGTCTCTTCGCTGATTGTTATGCTTTAAAGGCCTACTGAAACCCACTACTACCAACCACGCAGTCTGATAGTTTATATATCAATGATGAAATCTTAACATTGCAACACATGCCAATATGGCCGGGTTAGATTAGTAAAGTGCAATTTTAAATTTCCCGCGAAATATTCTGCTGAAAACGTCTCGGTATGATGACGTTTGCGCGTGACGTCACGGATTGTGCGGACATATTGGGACACCATTGTGGCCAGCTATTAAGTCGTCTGTCTTCATCGCAAAATTCCACAGTATTCTGGACATCTGTGTTGGTGAATCTTTTGCAATTTGTTTAATGAACAATGAAGACAGCAAAGAAGAAATCTGTAGGTGGGAAGCGGTGTATTAGCGGCCGGCTAGAGCAACACAACCAGGAGGACTTTGAGTTGGATAGCGGACGCGCTACCGTGAGTACTCAGCTTTGGCTTCCAAACATTTGATCGCTTGCCTGTACGTGCGTGCCGCTATGTGCATGTCACGTACGTAACTTTGGGGAAATATATGTGCTGTATGAACTTTACGGAGGTGAACGGTACTTTGGGCTGTGGGATTGAGTGTGTTGTGCGGGTGTTTGAGTTGTATTGGTGGGTTATATGGACGGGAGGGGGGAGGTGTTTGTTATACGGATTAATTTGTGGCATATTAAATATAAGCCTGGTTGTGTTGTGGCTAATAGAGTATATATATGTCTTGTGTTTATTTACTGTTTTAGTCATTCCCAGCTGAATATCAGGTCCCACCCGCCTCTCACAGCATCTTCCCTATCTGAATCGCTTCCACTGCCCTCTAATCCTTCACTCTCACTTTCCTCATCCACAAATCTTTCATCCTCGCTCAAATTAATGGGGTAATCGTCGCTTTCTCGGACCGAATCGCTCTCGCTGCTGGTGGCCATGATTGTAAACAATGTGCAGATGTGAGGCGCTCCACAACCTGTGACGTCACGCTACTTCCGGTACAGGCAAGGCTTTTTTATCAGCGACCAAAAGTTGCGAACTTTATCGTCGATGTTCTCTACTAAATCCTTTCAGCAAAAACATGGCAATATCGCGAAATGATCAAGTATGACACATAGAATGGATCTGCTATCCCCGTTTAAATAAGAACATTTCAATTCAGTAAGCCTTTAAATGGCAAGCAAAAATTTGAGTTACAAACATCTCTGCCATTACATGGCGTAGCAAGATTGGCCCACGTATGAGACTTTCAAAAAATCTGGTCTCACTCGCTAGGATGAGCTTATATCTAGAGATCGACATGACTTTGTTTTCCAACCATGTGATCGACGAACGTTGATGTGAAGAACAGAGCTGAGAGGAACAAGTGGATGATATTCATTGAAAGAAATCATCAAAACAGGAGCGTAACAGAGCTCGTCTGCACCATACCGAAGCAGAATAAGTCAATAAACGCTAACCAAGAATGTTAAAATAATATCCAAACGGCTGATATTTATCAAGGACAATATGGAAGAGCTGCTTTCGGTGTGTTTGACGGAGAAGCAGCTGGTAGGGGATACCGTAGAAGTCCACTCTGTCAGGTAAATTTGTACATTATTATTATTAGATTACTTCATAAAACTACTGTAGTTGTTAGTACTACATTCTATTGTACTGTTTTTACACCGTATTTATTAGTGCTGTCCCGATACCAATATTTTGGTACCGATACCGGTACCAAAAGTATTTTGATACTTTTCTAAATAAAGGGGACCACAAAAAATGGCATTATTGGCTTTATTTTAACAAAAACATCTTAAAATGAAATCTTGAAACAATTGTTTCTTATTGCAAGTGTGTCCTTAAATAAAAAAGCGAATATACAAGATATTAGTAAGTAAGCAAACAAAGGCTCCTAATTTAGTCTGTTGACATATGCAGTAACATATTGTGTCATTCATCATTCTATTATTTTGTCAAAATTATTAAGGACAAGTGGTAGAAAATGAATTATTAATCTACTTGTTCATATACTGTTAATATCTGCTTGCTTTCTGTTTTAACATGTTATAGCAACACTTCTGTAAAAATGTAATAATCATTTATTCTTCTGTTGTTTGGATACTTTAAATTTGTTTTTTGATGATACCACAAACCGGTACTTTTCATAGGCAGTATAGTACCGAACATGATTCATTAGTATCGCGGTACTATTTTTTTTAAATAATGTCCTGCCCAGCTTCTCAGGCAAATCATATAGTAGATGTAGATGCCCATATCGGCTGTTCAGATTTACTTTACAAAAGAGAAGTGTAGGATACTTCTCTTGTTGCCTTATTTGTATTTTGACTTTATTAAATATATTTATATTATCATTTGGTGCAGCCGGGCCGGAGCAGGAGGGGATAGAAAGAGAAAAAAAAGAAGACAGAGGGGGAAATTGTGGGGACAAGAGGGGGATTAGACAGAGAGACAAAAACAACAACAGCAAACACAACAACAACAACAACAACAACAACAGAGCAACATCAGCAAATACGACATGTACAAATATGATGGTAAAAGTAATAGCAAATAAGCAGTACTATACTAATACCTGTATACCGTACAAACCTTGTATTTATTATCTAAACGTTTGTTTTTCTTTTTAAAAAAACATGTTACTGTATATGTTAAAATGCCAATTCATTTCAATGGGAGACGAAGACTTGAGATACAAGTCTTTTGAGTTAATTTCCAAAATAAAAACATTCAATTAATATTGAAAATACGATAATATCCATCTCATTAAGTAAATTATAATGGATGTAACTATATATGGGGAGAACTGATGTATTTAGAACACACTAATGTAAATTGAGTACAAATTGAGAACAGGAAGTGAACATATGTGTTAGTAATTGCTGTGAAGTGGAATTTGGGTGGGATTAGATAACATGTGCTTCTTCCTACTCCTTTTTGGACATGGAAGGAAAAAATGTAACTAAGTAACATTTGTGAGGTAACATACTGACACTGTATACATAATTGAAATAAACTCCAATTAACCAACAAATAATCCCACATATTGTTTACACAGTCTCTGTGTATTTTTTTTTAATGGATTACAACTGTGAAATAATCCACCCTGTACCAAGAGAGTTTCCAGTGCTAGCACTTTGATAAAAACATGATAACCACTATTGAACTCAATAAAGAACTGTGATTCAATATTAACCAACAAAAGTGTTCAATAAAGGTAAAAGTGATGTTAAATGTTCATTATCCATTTCATTTGTCGTGTATATGTATTTTATATAAGTCTTCTGTATTAAAAAAAGGATTTGTGTTGATATTTTTAGATGTCTGTAACAAATTAATTTAATTAAGGGAATAAGCGGTAGAAAATGGATGGATGAATGGATGGAATTCTTATGGAAAAAATTGGATTGGTTTCTGTAGTATTCGGTCTTCTGCTGACATTTTGGGACAGATTACTAACAAAAACTGAGGTACTATTTTAAAGTCTTCCCTTAACTAGCTGGCTTCAAAATGTGCGGCTTCCCTCTATCGTGGATGTTTTTGGTAGTTTTTTTAAAACATATTTTATGTATTTTTGTCCTAAATTAAGTATTTTCAAGCATACAAATAGCTAAATGGACTAAAAATGTCAATATTACAATAGTATTGGCCACTAGATAAGACCATGGCTCCTAAAGTCAGTCCAGTATATGGTCTTATTTTCTAATATTATCCCCAAAAGGGGACAAGCGGTAGAAAATGGATGGATGGATGTCTACTATTTTGGGTTGAACACATGTAAAAGTAACTATGCGGGTGTTATTTCATGTCTAGAGGGCTTTCATAATGTTAAGAACTATACTTAGAAAATCGTAAACACTTGATTTTTACTCAAACTATGAACACATTTGATTTATAATTAATACTTCCTAATTCGCAGAAATTAATTCACCATGGTCAGGCCTGGAACCAATTAACTGCAATAAACAAGGGTTTAAAAGGGTGTGCATCGTATAGTTTTGTCCATGTGTCACGATGGTGAAACGGTGAAAAGAGCACATACTGTAAGCATGTGGTTTGTGTGCATTTTCCATGCGCAGTTACTTATTACTGTGTTATTACTACGTGTGTGTGTCAGCTGTAGGAGGAATTCAGCCTCCTCCATGGGAGATTAAAGCAATCGGAGCAGCACAGGATGTGGGAAGTGAAGTCATCCACACACTGGGGCCAGCAGCTCTCATTGCAATTGCTACCAACAACCAAGACTCACGTAAAAGCCAGAAAGTCAGCAGTTTGTGTTCGGTTTTTTTGTTGTTTTTTTTAGCTGAGAATGTCCCTGAAGTTGTATAACTTAAAACTTGGGCACAAGTTTTGGGGACAAAAATCCAGTCAGTAATGACGTCACGTCAAACTTCATATCGAGCAAGGGTGAAGCTCAGTGAGCACTGGAAGCAGGGATTGTTAACTAATTGGGCGTTGGACTCATTCTGTGACAGGCAGCTTGTAAAAAATACATTCTAATATGAAATATATGATGTCTGATTTTCATTTTCTAAAGTAAAATTGGGCAATATTTTAGTCATCTTCCTCCTTGGTTAAATATCTGATATGTATGGCCCTTTTGGTGCAATTTTGATATTTAGTTTTATATACAGTACAAGCCAAAAGTTTGGACACACCTTCTCATTCAATGTGTTTTCTTTATATTCATGACTATTTACATTGTAGATTATCACTGAAGGCATCAAAACTATGAATGAACACATGTGGAGTTATGCACTTAACAAAAAAAAGGTAAAATAACTGAAAACGTGTTTTATATTCTAGTTTATTCAAAATAGCCACCCTTTGCTCTGATTACTGCTTTGTACACTCTGGGCATTCTCTCGATGAGCTTCAAGAGTTAGTCACCTGAAATGGTTTTCACTTCACAGTTTTGATGCCTTCAGTGACAATCTACAATGTAAATAGTCATGAAAATAAACAAAACGCATTGAAATGAAAAGGTGTGTCCAAACTTTTGGCCTGTACTGTATATATAAATATATATGTATATAATATTCATTCATTCACTCATTCATACATACCTCACTTGTGTTTAACCTGTGATTAATCATGATTAAGCTTTAATCTCCCTGACCACTTCTCAATTTCGCTTTCATCACTCATCATTCATGTTAAGTATGAAAATATATGTTCACAATAGTGGTTAACTTGTTTTTTTTCACTTTTCACTTACAAACATGAAAAAGATGATAAAAGGTTTAACACCAGAGAACGTTTGGCTCTAGAAGGGATCAATTCAATTTCCACTACTTCCGAGAGGAGCCTGACCCCTCATGTCTCCATTACAGGTTTTTATGATCCCACACAGAGCTTGCATTAGTTACAACTTTTTTTAACGGGTGTGTAAATGAGAGGAACCTCACTTTCTCAGCAAACTGTTTGTTTCATTTGGTGTAACTTGTAAAGCCCGTCTGAAACAAATAAACCCTCCCATCATACATTTCCTCTACTTAAATTTGCAGACATGATTTCATTCAGCTCAGATTTTGAGGTGGGTGTGTGAGCGTCATAATGGATTACACACTAAATGAGCAAAAAACAGGCAGAGAAAATAAAGGGGTGACTTCACCCATCGCCCACGTTAAAGAGACACACACCCTGTTTTTGTCATATTCACAGTTTAAGGGAGATTCCACGGTGACATAAATCCTGCAAAACAGTACCCTTTACGACTACTACAGGCTCCTTGAGTATTTTATGTGTGTGTTTCTGACCTGAAACTGGGCACTGATACTGGGTGGTTTCTTCTTCTTGTGGAGATGAAGCAGCGACTTGGTGATACGGTCATGAAGCGTCAGGTTGCTGAGGTACTTCAGTGACTTGACATTCAATAAGTGCTGGAGATGATAACCAAGACACGGCGGTGTTTACCAACACAGCCTAATATTGTACATAAACATTGCAAAAACAAAAAATGTCTTCTTTACCTTTGGAAGAAGTGGCTTGGCTTTGTAGTTTTTGTTCCTCCTGTTTATAAACAAACAGATAACAAAAACCACTGAGGTTGTATTCATGAAAAGACAGCGTTTCACTGGTAGGGCTGCAAGATTAATCAAAGTTTAATAACGAGGGTGATTATCTACGATATTAGCATTTAAAAAGAAGGTTTGGCTGCGTATCAAATCAAGCATTTTCACAGCTGCGGCTCGTCTTGAAGCTCCGTGAAGCGAGCCCCGCCCACTCCAGGGGCTATTTTGTATTATTTATATTCTTCCGTCGTGTGTCAACATTTCTTGTCAGTGTTCTGGTGAATCATGCTCCCCATTGGGGTTCATGCACTCCCTGCATTTACGCACGTGTATGAACGCAGGAATGCGGAAATGTAATTGCACATTGAAGGAAATTTTCACAGGGGTACAATCAATACACTAAATAATTTAATGTACATGTTCTACACTACAAACAATTAAATGCATGATTAGGTCAAGCAGGCATCTCCAATTGATGACACTCGAGCCACCCACGCAACTTACCTGCTCAGTGGCCTTGTGGTTTGAGTGTCCGCCCTGAGACTGGAAGGTCATGAGTTCAAACCCCGGCCGAGTCATACCAAAGAGTATAAAAATGGGACCCCTGCTTGGCAGTCAGCATCAAGGGTTGGAATTGGGGGTTAAATCATCAAACTGATTACCAAGTGCGGCCACCGCTGCTGCTCACTGCTCCCCTCACCTTCAAGGGGGTGAACATGGGGATGGGTCTATGCAGAGGATAATTTTACCACACCTAGTGTGTGTGTGCGTGTGACTATCGTCTTAACTTTAAGGTGGCTGTTTTTTATGGCCAAACATGGATAAATATAGCTAAAGATGCTATGTTTTCCTTTTCCTCCTGTTTAAATATGAATAAATAAATGGATAACTTTGATTTATTTTTGTATTAAAAATTAAATGTTCACGCAACCTGCAAACCATAATGCACAGGTGTCAAAGTCAAGGCCCGGAGCTGCCAATCATTCAAAATGGCCTGCCAAATCCTTTTAGTGGTCAGCCACATCACTTCTTGTGATCTGCTTTGTATTGCATGTTCAACACTTTAAAATGATCTGATCATGCAACAAGTTGTGTTCCAAGCCTTTTTTTTGGTTATCAAAAATGAATTCCTTACAATCCACTTGTTACTTTGAATTACGATTTCAGAGCAAGTTATCCATCAACCTTGTTCAAGTCACATTGTCCCGGTAATGGTGTTCTCCAAGATGCTGAACGACGGGCAGGAAGCACTGTGCAGGTAAGATTAATCTTTTTTACTTCTCAAACAAAGTCGTGCAACTGGGAAGTCGAAGCATAGCCTAGGCAAATTTAAACACTCTTGGTGTAGCATAGAAAACAAACATGAAAAACATACTGTCATGTAGGGTGAACATTGGACCCGTGACTTTAGGCAGGGTGACACCGATATATAAAGGAGAGTGATAAGTGGGGGCAGCACCCCAAATTATTGCAGAAACCGCTGTGTAATAATTACCGCACCCAGCAACAAGAAAGTATACAAAAGGCAAGACTGCTGAAACAGAAATAGACTCAAACATAGAACAACAACAAACATAAAACAAGATGTGACCTGACTGACAGGTCATGACAAATAAAACATAAAAAAATAGTAGGTGTGTCAAAAAACATAATCGATTAAAATGTTTTTTTTAAATCGATTTAGAAAAAAACATTAATATTATTATTTTTAATCCAAAAATATATATATATATATATATATATATATATATATATATATATATATATATATATATATATATATATATATATATATATATATATATATATATATATATATATATATATATATATATATATATATATATATATACACACAGTACAGGCCAAAAGTTTGGACACACATTTTCATTCAATGCGTTTTCTTTATTTTCATGACTATTTACATTGTAGATTGCCACTGAAGGCATGAAAACTAGGAATGAACACATGTGGAGTTATGTACTTAACAAAAAAAGGTGAAACAACTGAAAACATGTTTTATATTGTAGTTTCTTCAAAATAGCCACCCTTTGCTATGGTTACTTTTTTGCACACTCTTGGCATTCTCTCGATGAGCTTTAAGAGGTAGTCACCTGAAATGGTTTTCACTTCACAGGTGTGCTTGAAGCTCATTTAGAGAATGCCAAGAGTGTGCAAAGCAGTAATCAGAGCAAAGGGTGGCTATTTTGAAGGAACTAGAATATAAAACATTTCAGTTATTTTACCTCTTTTTGTTAAGTACATATCTCTACATGTGTTCATTCATAGTTTTGATGCCTTCAGTGACAATCTACAATTGTCACTGGGGGGGCGGAAGAGTTAGTACTGCAAAGGGTTCTGGGTATTTGTTCTGTTGTGTTTATGTTGTGTTACGGTGCGGAAGTTCTTCCGAAATGTGTTTGTCATTCTTGTTTAGTGTGGGTTCACAGTGTGGCGTATATTTCTAAAAGTGTTAAAGTTGTTTTTTTACGGGCACCCTCAGTGTAACCTGTATCGCTGTTGATAAAGTATGCGTTGAATTCACGTATGTGTGCGTACAGAAGCCGCACATATCTTGTGACTGGGCCGGCACGTTGTTAGAATGGATGAAAAGCGGACGTGACGACAGCTCGTAGAGGACGTTAAATTAAGGCAGTGCCTTTAAGGCACGCCCCCAAGACTGAGGTCCGATTGGACCACGATAGTGGTCCCCGAAAAACGGGCTGCGGCCCGGTACTGGTCCGCGGACAGATTGGAACCGGGCCGAACAAGAAAAATATGATTTTTTTATTTTTAATTAAATCAACATAAAAAACACAATATATACATTATATATCAATATAGATCAATACATTCTGCAGGGATACAGTCCGTAAGCACACATGATTGTATTTCTTTATGAAAAAAAAATTAAATAAAAACGGTCCGCAGCTACAAAAAGGTTGGGGACCACTGGACTACGAGATATAATGACTGATGAACACCTTGGTTGGATAATGAAGGTTGCCTCAGCTCAAAGCCTGAGCCCTGACATTAATGAACTAGCATCCAAGAAAAGATGGCAGGTATCTGGCTTGCGCACATCAGATTAGATCAGTGTGTTGCAAACTGAGCAGTTTAAAGTCCTGAATGGTTGGTTTATTCATTGTTATTTTATTTTCAAATTTATTAGCCTGTGGAAAAAAGTTAATGTTGATATTTACCTCAGAAGGCTGCAAATACAAAAGAGGCATTCAATTTTTATTTAAATTGTATTTGATATGCCATTGATATTTTTTAATTATTATTATTATTATTATTTGAAACTGGATTTTGCATGTCACTATAAAGTTATATAAGCCTTGCTTGTTCAATATTCAATGAAATACTTGTTTGGGTCCCTATTAAAAGGTTAATTTGTTCAACCTTGGCCCGCAGCTTTGTTCAGTTTTAAATTTTGGCCCACTCTGTATTTGAGTTTGACACCCCTGATGTAGATGCTCATATCTGCTGTACATATTTACTTTACTTGCCTTATTTGTATTTTACTTTGTTAAATGTTTGAGTAGAAATGTACGAAACAAAACCAGTTTTCTTTTAAATAATATATAATATATTCATTGCAGCTGTTAATGTATTTTATGGAGGAATGCAGTTAATCATAGAAGTGGCACCCAATGTTATTAAAAAGTATTGATTTTGAATCAAAAATCGTTTTGAATCGAGAAACCATTCTGAATCTAATAGTTTCCCCCTAGAATTAAATTGAATCGTGTGGTGCCCAAAAAATAGGTTGACTTTGCAAATTGTGTAACAGTTTTATTATTCATTACATTCACTGTTACAAACAGACCAGTGAGGGCCACCATAAACTAGTTTGACACCCCTGGCATAATGAATAATCATTATCATTAATTAAGATTTCAATGTATTAAAAACAATCGTGATTATTGTTTTGGCCATGAAGGTGCATCCCTATCCAGCAGAATAAAGAAGGAGTGTGTGCTTACATAAGGATGTCATGGGCTCGCTCTAGAAGTTTGCTGCTGGCGGAGTTGAGAAAGACGCCATCTTCGTCAGCTGTGGAGCTGCTGGATGATAAGCGGCGCTGACGACCAACACGCCCGTTCCAGCCAGGGCCTGGTGAACCCCTATCAAAAAAAACATTCATACAAATCCTATCATTTTTGTTTTTAACATATTGACATGATATAATGCTTTGCACCAAGCCAGAGTTAATGCTGATATTAGATACACGAGCACAGTCCGTGATACATTGAGACCTTTTAAAAAAACTCCACAACGCTCAGTTTTGATTAACATTGTCAGAAATGTATTGATCGATCAAGGAGAAAATATTAAACAGTCTTAGTGTTATACAATGGGCACATTGATTTCACAGAGCACCAAGCAGATAATACTAATTCTGCCAACAACAGCAGCAGCATTGAAGGCACGTTCTGTATTTACTGCCACTTTGGGACAAACGATGATCCAGAACTTCTTTTTGAGCCTGAATATACAGAGGATGAGCTACAAGTTTTATTTTTATTTTTTATTAATCGGTTAAACAAAATAATACCCAATGATACCATAATAATACAATTCCAAAACCAAACCCAGCCCAGCAACATTCAGAATAGCAATCAACAGAGCAATTGAGAGGACACACAAACATGACACAAAACAATGCAAAAGTAGTTAAAACAAAAATGAACAATATCAACAACAGTATCAATATTAATAAGAATTCCAACATGGCAGTGATTAGAAATCCCTCATTTACATTATCATCACAGCCAGCTACAAGTTTTAGAAAGCTGAGTGTCAGGCAGTTTCAGCTACAGTGGAACCTCGATTTATGAACTTCATTGGTTCTTGAATAGGGTTCGTAAACAGAAAAGTTTGTATCTTGAATTAACCCCTCATTGTACGCACTTTTGGATTTACGCACTCCAGACCAAATAAAAATATGTTTGTCTCAGTGCACTAAAGTTTGATCCATCCATTGTGTGCCTGGCAGCACAGAAATTGAGAGCAGGCTGATCGCTTTCCGGTGCTCATTGCCAGCTCAGCAGTGCTGTCGTTAGCTAATGTGCTCGGTGCTACTTAGTGTTTCTTAAGTGGTTCTTAAGTCCTTTTCCAATATTTTTCTATTTTTTCTAGCGCGATATGAGTCCAAAGGATGCAAGGGACAAGCAAAGTGTGGTTTGAAACATTCAGGAAGTATCCACAGCGTTGTCGACGCTGGCTTTTTCTCCTCTCATTAGCTGCTTGCCAAGATAATTCATTGACAAAGTAAAGCGTATTTGACTCTTTATTCCTAATCGCGGTAGCAACTTGTTTGTTGAAGTTAAGGAGTGGTGTGATTTCAAACTGAGTGCACCACAGGGCTAGTGACAGTGTGTGTGACAGTTCAGCTAGTTGATGTCGTCTTGACTTTTGTTATCAAATAGAAAGTTGATACATCACCCCCCTATGTTTGTGTGACATAAAGTACTGTATAGCGCTTTATATTTTGTTCAAAGTGTACAAACTTTTACTAAAATATGGAATTTTGAGTGCTTTGTTGGTTTCTTATGGAGAAATTTGCTCGAATATACAAACTTTACTATTTACCAATCAAAGAACCAAAATAGTTTGTCAATCGAGGCTCCAATGTACCTGCATTGTTAGCCTCCTCTTGCTAGCAGTTTTTCCTGACTATTTAGAATGCACAGTGTGTTTAAGTCTCATATAGGGATTGGTAATGACGGGCAAAATTCACCAAAAAAGTGTTTTTCCTTTTACAAGACCATATTTTCCTTAGTGAAAATCTCTGTTTATGTTCAAATAGTTTCTTTTTCGCTGGTCACGCATACTTACCAACCCTCCCGATTTTCCGGGGAGACTCCTGAATTTTACTGCCCCTCCCAAAAATCTCCTGGGGCAACCATTCTCCCGAATTTCTCCCGATTTCCACCCGGACAACAATATTGGGGGCGTGCCTTAAAGACACTGCCTTTAACGTCCTCTCTCACCTGAAACCTTTACCCCTTAACAGCTGTCCAGGCGTCCGCTTTACCTCCATATAAACAGCGTACCGGCCCAGTCACACAATAACGTAGCGTTGGACGGGTTTAACAATGGTCTTTACTCAAAGATGTCAAGAAATGCTGACACGTTGTATAATGTTAACGCAAGGCATACTTGGTCAACATCCATACATGTCACACTGAGGGTGTCCGTATAAACAACTTTAACACTGTTACTAATATGCGCCACAATGGGAAACCCACACCAAACAAGAATGACAAACACATTTCGGGAGAACATCCGCACCGTAACACAACAGAACAAATACCCAGAATCCCTTGCAGCACTAACTCTTCCGGGACGCTACAATAACACCTGCGGCTTTTGGAGCTCAGTGCACAACTGCACACACAACAAGAAGGAGACGAAGCACAAGAACGAAGAAGAGACATGGCGACGACGAGTAAGAAGAAGAAATACGCTTGCAAGTTCCAAAATGATTGGAAAAAAGAATTTCATTTCATTCAGAAAAGCTCGAAGGGGAAAGGGTATGCCCACCGCCCATCTCCCGAATTCGGAGGTCTCAAGGTTGGCAAGTACGTGGTCACGTAGTAGATACAAAACTAACACAGCAAGTGTAGTGATTTATCCTGTCGCATCCAAAATCCCAGCAGGCCCGTGTACATGCTTCCAGCCATGGCAACCTGCGTGATTATGAATCATGTGACTTGTCAAGCCTCCAGTTGTCCGTGTGTAACAAGCTGTCCCCTGTGCAGAAGCATCACTTTCAGCTGTTAAGACATTGTGTAGTTTCTGCATCCTTCAGAGTATCATCACAGAACTGAACATTGCAATATGGAATAAAAACTAAGCACTATTCATCCGATTACATCCATCCTAAAATCTAAGGCAGAATTTCCCCCCAGTTGATCATCGCCTCGTGCAAAGGGTGGTGTAAAATATGGCTGTTGTGTTGACGGTTGACCCCATGGGCTCCACAGGAGCTCCATAAAGCAATACAGTGAGTGCTGCGCCGTGCAGCTGACAAGCACCCTGCCGGGACCTAATATTTATCACACCCTGAGCACCTCGCTCCAATACATAGCTGTGACTTTACATCACTGAGGAAGCAGCTGCTCGATTAATTTGACGAGATGAGGGTGCGAGCGCAAGAAAAGGAGACAAAGCGGCGCAGAGGTTGCAAATCACATTAAGGGGGGATTTAACACCCACTGAGTGTGTCGAACAAAAGCGGTCTTGGCTTGCGACAAGTCATGGTCGTGCACTGCTAATCTCACGCTCGAAAGCTAATGAGGGGAGTGTCGGAGCCGAGTCTCAGCGGGTCACAGCACATGCAGTTTATGGTCTCATCTCATCTTGACAGCAGCTCACTTCCGTCTCAATACCCAAAGGTGTGATCATACATGGAAAATAATATTTTATTGTAGGACATGCATGAAGGAAATACAGTATAAATGTCATGCAGTCTTGCTCATTGACTATGCCACTGCATAAACATATTCAGCTACTTGCAATGAATTATAAATTAGGGGAGTTAAAAAAAAAAAAATTAAAATTAAAATCGCATGAATCGTGATTATTACTTATAACTAGAGATGAAATTATCGGTATCGTTTTTTTAATTATCGGTATAATTTTTATTTTTTATTTTTATTTTTTATTAAATCAACATAAAAAACACAAGATACACTTACAATTAGTGCACCAACCCAAAAAACCTCCCTCTCCCATTTACACTCATTCACACTCATTCACATAAAAGGGTTGTTTCTTTCTGTTACTAATATTATATATCAATATATATCAATACAGTCTGCAAGGGATACAGTCCGTAAGCACACATGATTGTGCGTGCTGCTGGTCCACTAATAGTACTAACCTTTAACAGTTAATTTTACTCATTTTCATTAATTACTAGTTTCTATGTAACTGTTTTTATATTGTTTTACTTTCTTTTTTATTCAAGATTTTTTTTTAAATGTATTTATCTTATTTTATTAATTTTTTAAAAAAGGACCTTATCTTCACCATACCTGGTTGTCCAAATTAGGCATAATAATGTGTTAATTCCACGTATATATCGGTATTGGTTGATATCAGTATCGGTAATTAAAGAGTTGGACAATATCAGAATATCGGATATCGGCAAAAAGCGATTATCGGACATCCCTACGTATAAAGATTCTTAATCGATAAAAAAATAATAAAAAAATAAAATAAATAAAACATTTGAGAAATTTAAAAGTAATGATTGGCACCTATTGGTGTGCAAATGAACTGCAAAAACATCCTTAATTGGTCTTTTAGTCTGAATTCAACTCCTTTAAATAAATATTTCTATAATAATTAAATTACTTTTACACCATATTCTAATATATTTACTGTAGTAATTCTGCGCATTTCCAAGAAAAATGTGGGTTCAGATCAGGGGATGTCGTTGGGGTTTGTGAAGCCCATTGAGTCACTTGTGATTCAAGGCTATATAGATAAACTGTGATTGATTGATTGCAAAATGCAGTCTGATTATCAATGTTGCAGGAGTGTAATAGTGTGATTGAAGACAAAAACAACATGATGTTGGTTGGATATGCTCACTAAAAAGCACTTACCGAGGAGATTTCTCATTGATGGTGTTGCTCCCCTGAAGGTCTGACAACGGTGAACGAGGACTCCTTCTGCTCACACCTGGTCGCCAACAGACAAGATTGTGTGAGCGTCACATCATTCAAAATCTACTGTACCAGTCAAAAAGTCTGAACACCGGCTTCTCACGGCATTGCAAGAGAAAATGTGTCCAAACGTTTGACTGGTGCTGTAAGTCGTTACAAAACAGACATTTGAGTGTTATTAGTGTGTTACAAGCCTTTTCAGTGCAAGTGATTTATCACTGAATGAAAAGGCCCTGTGGAGGTTAAAACAAGTTACTCTTGTTAGTGTCAAAATATGGACGATCAACATTTATTTGTGCTTTTGTTACGTTAATCATCTCAAAAACAGCATTGTGTTGGCATGTAGTTAATGTTCTTAGAATTGAAAATGTTAAAATGTAAAAAAAAGGTGAATTGAACGGTGCATTAAAAAGTATACTTAAGTGTGATGGCAGTGTGGTGATAAGGTCACAATTACAGCAGGGATTTTTTTTTTTTTTATCCAGCAAGAAAAAGGGGATGCAAAATCACAAAACTACAGTGTGCTATCCTAACTAAAAAATAATCTATCAGATGGCTAATAAAGCTATACCGTTTTCAGTTTCGTCAATTTGTACATTTTCACTCTCATCGGGAGCTGCAGGACGGCACAAAACAAAGAAAAGACACAAACACATTTTAGCATGATAAAAACAAAAAGACTGACGCATGAAAGTGACATGTGAGAACCCAAACCTATATATATATATATATGTCGCACTGTATATAATAGGGGTGTAACGAAACTGAATATTGAACTGTATACACAGTAGAAAGGGGATTCATATGGCCCCAGTCGTCGCGGTTTACCTGACACATGAAACGTGACGGATTTGGGGCGTGCATTATCCACTTCAGCCGCCAGATGGCAGTAGAGTGTTGAATATCTTAAAATGTGTTTTGTGGCAATTACAACTTTGACCACGTCGTCCGTTGCTATGTTCCATCATTTTCCGAAGACTGCAATGCAAAACGATAAACCCCCTTCCTCTTACGCGAGATCCACCCAGGAATGGGGCCATATGAATCGCTTACCGACTTGTAAGGTCACGGTTTGGTTCATTCATCGTACAGTAAGTGTACACAAAACACAAAACGTAAAAGCACGTAGCCAAAAAATAATAAATAAGATATACTGTGGTACCTCGGCTTACGGTCATCACAGCTTACGCATTTTTTGGGATAAGAGACTCTACAAAAAATATATATTTACAGTTTAGATTATTTATTTATAAATACATTAATTTGTATTTTGTGGGATTTTTTTTGTTTTTTTCCTTTCGGTTGATCGCAAAAATTTGGGTTACGAGCCTTCCCACTGCCTGTTGGCGTAGCGAGTGTCACAGTGAACCCCGTGAGATCCAAACAAAACATTCAATGCCTCGCTCGCTAGCATCAGCCTTTTAATCAACATGACATAACTTTGTTTGTCCACTGACGGCAACAAAGAAAGAAGAAGTGGATGATATTTATGATATTAAAGAAGGAAACCACATTATGATTACATTACTTGAAATAACTACTGTACTGCTTGTAGTACATTATATTGTATTGTTTTTTATTCAATATTCATTGTAAAAAAAAAAGTTACTTTTTCCTATTAAAAAGCCTGTTACAGATTGACATTGTTTTTTTTTAGGGGAGGTACAGAATGCTGTGTTGGCATCCATCAGAGTATAAATTAAACCCGTAAGCCGAGATACTATTGTACAACTGCAAATCAAACAATGCAACAGTAAAAGTGTGACAGTGTGAGTGTTTTTTTAAAGAAATATAGGTTCTTAAAATGCAGCATTCATAGTCCCAGCTTTGAAAGGCGAAACATTTTTTAACATGTACTTTAAGACAAATATTTGTGTTTTTATTAGTTATGAGGATCACCATTTCACAGTTTAGCGTTGTCATTACATTATATTTTTTTTATTGTTTATTTTATTTCTACATGGTCCACAAATGACCCCACGAGCTGTGATTGGACACCCCTGTGGATGTCTTCTTAGCACTATCGCAAGCCAAAGGCTCGGCTTTACGCTTGTAGGGTTGTTCCGCACGCTTTCAGGCATTGCCTTGGTCTTGCACACTCCCCAGGCTTGTGGAGGTGCCCTGCATGGCAAATACTTCAGAGACACTCATCAACATTCAATGCGTCTGTCAACAGAAAGTCTATTTTTATTATCGCTGTCGAACTAACAGTGCAGAAGACGTTGCAGTATAGAGCAATGGTGACTTAATATTCACTTCCTTAATTTTTGATCATAGGAATAAGTTCATTAACTTTTTTTAAAGATTAAGACGTTATACATTTATACATAAATAATATTATTTTCTCTTCAGTCTGTTTTGAGTTTTCAATTGGACTGTGTGCAAATATGTGTACCTTTTGTTTTGTAAACAATATTGTATTTTTGTGGCTGTTGTGTGATTTTATAGTTATAACAATTGTATGTAATTATGCGGAGGTGTTTTATTTTGAATGTGGTGTTATTTGTGCTCTATGAATTTGTGTATTTCTTTTTGCTTAAAATGTTGTACATGTATAAAAACATTTTTGAAATGTTATACCCCAGGAAAAATAGCGGCTGGGAATTTTAATAAACAAACAAACAAAACTTGGTCTTTTTTGACCCTTTGTATCTGATTACAGAGTAAACACTTCCTGTCCTGAACATTTGATAAGGAAAAAAAACACTTGAAAATCAGAATATGAATACATGTACCGTTACACCCCTAGTATATAAGTACATTGGTGGTATATATACAGTGCATCCGGAAAGTCTTCACAGTGCTTCACCTATTCTACATTTTGTTATGTTACAACCCTATTCCAAAATGGAATATATTCTTTTTTGTCCTCAAATACCACACTATGACAATGTGAAAACGTTTTTTTAAACAATATTGCCAATTTATTAAAAATGAAAAACAAAAACAAGCCTTTGCTTAATACTTTGTTGATGCAACTGTGGCTGCAATTACAGCCTCAAGTCTTTTTGAATACGATGCCACAAGCTTGGCACACATATTTGTGGGTGGTTTTGCCCATTCCTCTTTGCAGCACTTCTCTAGCTCCATCAGGTTGGAATGGAAGCATTGGTTTTTATCCAGGATGTCTCTGTACAAAAATAGTTGAGGCTGTAACTGCTGCCAAAGGTGCATCAACAAAGTGCTGAGCAAATAATGTGAATTGTGAATACTTATGTGCATGTGATTTTGTTTTTTATTATTAATACATTGGCAAAATTGGTTTTTAAAAAAAAAAACTTCTTACATTGTCAATGTGGGGTATTGCCTGCAGAGTTTTGAGGACAAACATAAATGTATTCCATTTGGGAATAAGGCTATAACATAACAAAATGAGGAACAAGTGAAGCGCTGTGAATACTTTCCGGATGCACTGTACGTGTCCTAACTGTCAGTCTTCAATCAACATTACCAGCATGTACTGTATATTAGTAAGTGCAACAATGGGACTTGATTCTGTGCTGCGATGGACAAGCGACTACACCCAAGGCCAACGTGGATATAAATGCAATGTTATTACTGTGTCTTGACAAAGCACTAGCAACATGCATCTCTGTACTACCAGTGCACATATTTAGCGTAATGGTGGCTGAAGCATGCCTATCAACACCATGCAGAGAAAAAAGTTTAGGTATGTAATGCAAGGCAGAGAAGGAAGACAGAAGGAGAGACCAACAAGCATCTTGTCTAATCCAACAAAATATGAGGGCTTGTAGACAAAAATGACAAAAAATTAAATAAAGTTTTGTCATTAAAGGGGAACTGCACTTTTTTTGGATTTTTGTCCATCATTCACAATCCTTATGTGAGAAAAGCACACATATGTTTTTGTTTTTTTAATGCATTCTATCTTGTAAATATATTCCAGCAAGAGTCAGCAAACAATGAATGTAATGGGAATCGCTCTATTCGCCTACAAAGCGCTCTAAAAAACTTTCACCAACGTTTTATGCACACACTGTAAGTATATATGTAATGTAGTAACAGCCACAATAATAATAACATGCAGTATTCACATATATTGCTCATTTCAAGCCTACGACGGCGTATTCATTTTACAGACGCATCAGAGAGACAAAGACAATTACTTTGGGAGAAACGATGATCCAGAACCTTATAATTTTGAGCCTGAATATAAGGAGGATGAACTACAAGTTTTAGAAGCTGAGTGATACAAACAAGAAATACAAACTACGAACATAATACAACGAGCACTTACTGTACAATGTCTGCTTTAACAGGGATACCGTTTGATGGGATGTTTAACATTTCCCATTTAGAAGAATAATCAATTAAAACTTTCACACAAGTAACAAACAAATCAACAAAAAAACGAAAAGCCATCATTCTTGCCATCTGATCTAAGTTGAATGTCAAAGTTGACCAACTGCTAGGTTTATGGCCACAACCTTCTACTACAGTAATATTATTTATAATCTTAGAATTAACTTTCACCAACTTAGAGGCGATGCAGCAGCTCACCGGCTCAGTATGTCAACAGCTGCATAAGCTCTCCTTTTATCCTCTCTGTAATCACAGCGCCGCTAAAAGTAGTTCCTTGATGTTAGTTTTATAATCAATCAATCATCCATCCATCCATCCATTTTCTACCACATGTCTCTTTCGGGGCCGCGGGTGGTCTGGATCCTATCCTAGCTGCACTCAGGCGGAAGACGGGGTACACACTGGACAAGTCGCCACCTCATTGCAGGGCCAATACAGATAGACGACATTCACACTCACGTTTACACAGTAGGGCCAATTTAGAGTCGCCAATTAACCTATCCCCAGGTGCATGTCTTTGGAGGTGGGAGGAAGCCGCAGTATCCAGAAAGAACCCACGCAGTCACGAGGAGAACATGCAAACTCCACACAGAAAGACCCCGAGCTCGGGAATCGAACCCAGAACCTTCTCGTTGTGAGGCACGAGCGCTAAGCACTAACCATCAACATTTTTTTGCATAACCCTTAAGCACAAGTGCCTCAAAGGGCTTCACACACCACAACGACATCCTCGGATCTGAACCCACATCCGGGCAAGTAAAAACTCAAGCCTATTGGAACAATGAGAAACCTGGGGAGGGACGCAGATGTGGGTAACAGCTAGCACATACTCCATGGAAACTGATACGTGGCCACCTGATAACCTCTCCACGCAGGAGAGGGGGGCAGAGCAGAAAAGAGAAGCGGCAGATCGACTGTTCTAAAAAGGGGTCTACTTAAAGGCAATTGAGTTTTAAGATGGTGCTTTAATGCTTCTACTAAGGTAGCATCTCTAACTGTTATGGGTAATAACAATACCGCTAATATGTGGTTAATATTTAGGTCACGACGTGTAAATAGAGTATTATAGTATTGTTGGCCACCTCGCACTGGCCGTATTTTACGACTTAGAAAATAAAAACATGTCTTTTTGTTTTACATAGGGGTTGTGAATGATGAGCAACATTTTTAAAAAGTGCAGTTCCCATTCGCTTGCTTCATTATATTTTGGAGCTGCGGTACAGTGCAGTTAAGTCGATGTTGGTCGGCCTCATCCCTTATCCCAAGTTTCCCAGGTTATGGTCTGAAAGGTGTAGAGGAGGAGTTTTTGTATTTGGCATCCTTACTGTGCTTCTCCTCTTTGCATCTCTGCAGGATCTCTAAGCTTCTTTGATGCACAGGGTGCTGCAGAAAGCTAAAACTATCCACACTTTTCAAAACTGCACAGGGAGCAGCTTCATCATGCCCTTTGAGAAGCAAAAGGAAAGAAAGAGGAGAGCGAAAGAAAGGAACACAAGGACATACAACACACGGGGCAAAAAGAGAGAGAGGGAGAGAGGAAAGATTAGACAGTGAAGAAAAAGAGATGCGATTTTCTACTGGAG